>NC_059348.1:56388991-56421491 GCF_019703515.2 Myxocyprinus asiaticus | reverse complement strand
ATTGCAAAAATCCAGTAACCTCATTTATTTATTTATTATTTTTTCTGTTTTGTTCTTGATAAAGACCCTAAACATCTTGTGTGTGTGTGTATATATATATTTAAAAGACTTGGAAGTTGTGTCAACCCTGTTGCCAAAACTTAATAAAATAGTGTACACTTGCAAAAACTCACTAGGAACACTTTATAATAAGGTTTCATTTATCAACTTTAGTTTTATGAACTAATATTTTTTCAACATTTATTTGTTAATGTTCATTTATAAAAAAATAAAACAATACAATTATTCATGTTAGTTCATATTGCATTAAGTAATATTAAAATATATGATTACATGTTGGATTTGAAACCAACCAAGATTAATAAGTGCTGAAAAAGTGTTGTTCATGTTAACTAATACAACTTTATTGTAAAATGTTACCAACTATCTCTTGTCAAAATGAGATCCTCGTTGTTTTTTAAATGTGATCTCTGCAGGGGTAAGTAAAGGTCTTTATATTACAATCGTATGTTTTCTGTTGGTTAGTAATGTTGAAATGGCCCTGTTATAGTAATGAATTGATAATCAACATGGAGATTTGTAAAAATGTCAGCATTGAATTTTCTTACTAATAAACATTTTATAGTGTCACTTGTAGGTAAAATTGTCCACCCTGTTACTTCTGTGAAGGCATAATTAAATCTTATTATCAGTGTATTTTAGATCTTATATTAAAATGGATTAAATGGCACAATGTGATTTATTGACTCTTAAACTGATGAACTGTGAGTGTTTGACTGAAGAAAAAACCCATGGAAATTCATCGGTGAGGAGGTATGAGAACTTGATTCAAACAAACCCAATGCAATGTATGTGTCATGTAACCAGTCGTATTTCTCTTAAACTCTCACATCCTCTCATGTTTATTACAGTGAGCTGAAGAGAGAGAACGGACCCTCGTCCCCTGATGATGTCATCGTTCTGTCTGATAACGAGGCGTCGAGTCCGCAGGTGAACGGCGACAGTAGCTGTAAAGAGCTCGACACTGAACTGCTCATGGTAAACACAACCCTCTTCTCTATAAACGTGTGTTTATATGTTGTATTGCACAGGAAAGTGCCGAGTCAAGGGCCGTTCACACATACAGCGATTTACACTGACAAAGTGTCCAGTACTCATTCTTTAATGAGAGTTTGAAGCCACATCAGTGACAGATACCAACATATCTGTGCACACATTAACTATCTGCAAGAGTACAGTGACATGATGCAGCGAAAACAGAATTTATCTGCTGTATGTTCTGCATTTAAGAGTGTCTATCACTGTTTTATTGTACGCTTTCCAATGTACATTATATGACATACAATTAACCCTACGTGTGTGTGTGCATGTGCGTGTGTCTGTGTGTCTGTCTGTGTGTGTGTGTTTGTGCGTGTCTGTCTGTGTGTGTGTGTGTCTGTCTGTCTGTCTGTCTGTCTGTGTGTGCGTGTGTTTGTGTGTGTGTGTGTCTCTGTCTGTGCGTGTGCGTTTGTGTGTGTGTGCATGCGCGTGTGCGTGCGCGTGTGTGTGCGTTTGTGTGTGTTTGTGTGTCTGTGCGTGTTTGTGTGCGCGTGTGTGTTTGTGTGCGTGCGCGTGTGTTTGTGCATGCGTGTGTGTGCGTGCGTGCGCGTCTGTGTGTGTGTGCGCGTGTGTCTGTGTTTGTGCGTGTGTGTGCGTGCGTGTGTGTGTGTGCGTGTGTGTGTGCGTGTTTGTGCTGTGTGTGTGTTTGTGTGCGTGCGTGTGCGTGTCTGTGTGTGTGTGTGTGTGTAGAGGAGTTCTCCAGTGGACCGTGAGCGTGTCATTAAACAGTTGCAGGAGGAGCTTTGGTTAGAAGAAGCCAAACTCACCCTGCTGAAGAAACTCCGACAAAGTCAAACACACAAAGACTCCGGTGTACAGAAGGTACAAACACACACACAATTTCAGCTTTCAACTGACCTGTGTGTCTCTTTACAGTGCAGACGATGATTATCAGACAGTTGTCATGAGGTGTCATCAAACGATATAAACAATGACAGATTTGATTGTGTTTATCTGGAGACATTGAGATGTACATTATCAGATCATATCATGACATTCAGACTATTATCTATACACTAGGGAGTAGAACGAAAACCGAAAACAAACTGGTTTTTTTTTTTTTGCAGAACGTAACCGGAAACAGGAACAAAGTCACTTTCAGTTGTTCCAGAGTGAAAACTTTTTTTTTTTCAAATGCTGGCAGCAGGTTAATAACGTTATTATTTAGCTCTGATAATAATTGAATGAAACCAAAGACCACACATCACAGTACATTTTTAGAATTACACCACTTACTGTTGCCCGAAAAAAAGAGTTTTCTCTCTTTCTAGTTGAACACGATAAGCATGTGCTTTGATTCTGAAACACATCTTTGCTTTAATGTACATTTATGGATGAAGCTTTCTGTGACATCCTTTTACTGCATATAAATGCACAGATTTATTTATTGATTTTAGATAGCCAGTTGTATATTTTTATTATCTTTGGGGTTATATTTTTATATATATATATATATATAATTTTTTTTTTTTTTTTTTTTTTTTTTTGTAGGCTACTATACTCTGCATGTTATAATTTTTATGCTGAGCCCCCTACATTGGGAAAATTAATTGGCTTATTTTGGGCATGTTTTTCCAGACCAGTTAATTTGTTTTTCTTTCGAGATCTGGCAACACTGCAGCTGGTATATCAGCCACCTTTAGCACAGAGTACTGTCATTTAAAAAGAAAGTTAATGCCATAACTTGAACCAAAAAATACAGTTTCTACTTTGAACCAACTGAAATGAAAAACATTTTGTTTTTAGTCCCTGTTATACACATCAGATATTTAATCTGAATAAATGTAATCGCCCTCTTTGATGCTTGTCATGTGAAAGAGATTTACTGACTCAACTGGCTTAAAAGAGACTAATTAATCTGTGTGTGTGTGTATATATATATATATATTATACTGTATATATTACTGCTGTCGATTTAAAAAAAATAAAAATAAAATATCAATCAATCATGTCCCTGCCCGGACCATCATTAGGAATATTTACCATTGGAGCAATTCAAGATTGAAGTACCACCTGTTTTCTCCAGGGGGCAGTAAGTGACACTCTAGCTGTATTGGCAATGCACAGCTAATACAGAGAATAAACCACACTTACTGACTAGTGCATACCTGCCAACATTGGATGGTTAAAAATAGGGAGATTTGTTTGTTTTTGGGGAGTATTTTAGTCATTTTTTTGGGGGGGGGGGGTTGGTTTGTGTTTTTACATTTTTTATTTACTTTATTTTAATTGGGTTTTTTCCCTTCTTGTCTTTATGACTCAGTGGTTGTATTCATACATTGTTGGATCTGTGTAATCTTGTACATCTTATTGAACATTTATTGAACCTTTTGTTCTTCAACAAAAATACAAAAAATCCAGTTTTAGCACAATGTGTGGACTTTTCAGACGGTCCCTTACCACATCCTCCACAGTATTAGTGCGTTTCAACACAATATGTGGACTTTTCCGATGACCCCTTACTCACCATATTACAAATTTCCAACTTGTATCAATGTCGCAACGACAAATGAAAAATCGCAACAAACTGAGTCCATCAAAACACAACATGCACACAAACAACATAAATTAATTTTTCATGTTAGATTGAGTGTGAATTTCAGAAGATGAACTGAACTTTCAGAGTGTTTACAATGTAGTTGCATTTGTTTAAATGTTTCCATTGCTCTCCACAAACCAATATATTCTGCATATTTATTGCCGTTCCCTGTTGTAATGTCCCACAGTCATGCAAAACCTATAAATATGTAAACAATATTAAACCAGTGATTTCCAGTCCTGTAAAAGTCATAAAATAATTAAGTCTTGAAGTCATGGAAATGTCTGAAGTGAATATAATGTTTTCTAGTGATGCTTTGTTGTAAATCTGCTCTAAAATTGCTTTTTATGAGTGCAGTATTTATAAAATGATTTTTAACAAACAACTTGAAACACAAGCCAAACATATTTCTGTGTAAATTGCTCATAAATCCATTTTTGCACAGATTGTCGCATTGAATTGACTGAATTGTTACAAATTGAATGTTGTAGCAGGTGATATCAGGCCGGGCTTCAGGGACGGTGATTCCTCCTCCGCTGGTGCGTGGCGGCGGTCAGGTGACCAAACCTGGCTCAGCGAGCGCTCAGATCATAATGCCTCCACTCGTCAGAGGAGCTCAGGTGAGTCCGCTGCTCTCAGGACACACAGAGTGAACCGACTGCATGTGGTATGACTGATAATGAGCGGATGATGTTTCTCGATAGCCAATCTCAGTGACGCCACAGCAGATCGCCAGCCTACGACAGCAGCAGAACTCGAGCTCTGCTCCTCCTCCGCTGCTGCTGGCTTCCAGAGCGTCAGGACCAAATGTACCAGGACAGAAGATCATCCAGCCCGGAATCATACGCATGAGCAACATCCCCAATTCCAGTCTGCTCGTCACCATCAACCAGGTGTCTGTGCTCATTTCATTTACGTTTATTTTATATGTGTCATATGTTTAAAGGGCTGATTTGTTTGGTTTAATTTTCTTGCAATATGCATTAAATAAACATAACATTTAATAAATAAAATTTAAAAACATTAAAAATAATGCACCACAATGGTAACAGAGTTGCTAGGAACAGGGTTGGATGTGTTTAAATCTATGTTCTTTTCATGCTATGTTTGATAATAGTTTATCCATTGTGTATCCTGTTTGTGTAAAGTTCCACCAGCACTAATGACAGCTAATGCATCTGTCCATACAGTCCACGGCCACAAACCTCAAGTCCTCGTCTGTGTCGACTGTGAATGATTCTCCGGCCAGTCGTCAGGCGGCGGCCAAACTTGCACTGCGCAAACAGCTGGAGAAAACGCTACTGGAGATACCACCAGCCAAACCGCCAGTGCCCAAATTCAACTTCCTGCCCTCTGCCGCTAATAATGAGTTCATCTATCTGGTGGGTCTGGAGGAAGCGGTGCAGAAGTTGCTGGAGTCTCTCGGCCGAGGTACAGATCTCACACACTGGTGCTTCGACAGGAGTGAAAACACACACATTGATTGTAGCTGTAGTGTAGGGGCCATTTGTTAAGAGCGACTATATCTGTTGGTATGTTTAAATCAAGTTTCAAATAAAAAAGAAAATAATCAAATGAGATGAAGGCTGTTATGTGAATTTGATGGCATGTTTCTGTCTGTCAGGTAAACAGGGTGTGTACGCTGGTTTAGTTGTCACTGGTGAAGAGCCGTTCACCTGCTCTCAGTGTCAGACAGACTTCACCTGTCGCTGGCGCAAAGACAAGGGCGGAGCTATCATGTGTGAGGAGTGCATGTCATCAATTCAGAAGAAGGCTCTGAAGGCGGAGCACACCAATCGTCTGAAGGCGGCATTTGTGAAAGCTCTACAGCAGGAGCAGGAGATGGAGAAGAAGATCCTGCAGCAGAGCTCTTCACCTGCCTCATCTTCATCATCATCAGCAGCAGCAGCTCACGTAATGAAGGCTGATCAGATGAAACGCTCATCAACTGCAGTTCAACAGACACACGGCCGAACCAACCAGCCAATCAACCGCCACTCCTCCAACATCAAACAGGTGAACTGTTACTCCACTAAATGCTACTATATACTCTACTATACTCTATATTCTACTCACTACTTTGCTATACTCTACTTCTCTATACTCTATTATACTCTACTACTCTACTCTATACTCTACTTCTCTATACTCTACTCAATACTTTACTATACTACTTTACTCAATTTACTATAATCTACTACTCTATACACTACTCAATACTCTACTATACTCTACTACTCTACTCAATAATTTACTATAATCTACTACTCTATACACTACTCAATACTCTACTATACTCTACTTCTCTATATTCTAATATACTCTACTCAATTCTTTACTACTCTATACTCTATTATATTCTACTACTCTACTCTATACTCTACTTCTCTATACTCTACTCAATACTTTACTATACTCTATACTCTACTCAATACTTTACTATACTACTCTACTCAATTTACTATAATCTACTACTCTATACACTACTCAATACACTACTATACTCTACTCAATAATTTACTATAATCTACTACTCTATACACTACTCAATACTCTACTATACTCTACTTCTCTATATTCTAATATACTCTACTCAATTCTTTACTACTCTATACTCTATTATATTCTACTACTCTACTCTATACTCTACTTCTCTATACTCTACTCAATACTTTACTATACTCTATACTCTACTCAATACTTTACTATACTACTCTACTCAATTTACTATAATCTACTACTCTATACACTACTCAATACACTACTATACTCTACTCAATAATTTACTATAATCTACTACTCTATACTCTACTCAATACTCTACTATACTCTACTTCTCTATATTCTAATATACTCTACTCAATTCTTTACTACTCTATACTCTATTATATTCTACTACTCTACTCTATACTCTACTTCTCTATACTCTACTCAATACTTTACTATACTCTATACTCTACTCAATACTTTACTATACTACTCTACTCAATTTACTATAATCTACTACTCTATACACTACTCAATACACTACTATACTCTACTCAATAATTTACTATAATCTACTACTCTATACACTACTCAATACTCTACTATACTCTACTACTCTACTCAATAATTTACTATAATCTACTACTCTATACACTACTCAATACTCTACTATACTCTACTTCTCTATATTCTAATATACTCTACTCAATTCTTTACTACTCTATACTCTATTATATTCTACTACTCTACTCTATACTCTACTTCTCTATACTCTACTCAATACTTTACTATACTCTATACTCTACTCAATACTTTACTATACTACTCTACTCAATTTACTATAATCTACTACTCTATACACTACTCAATACACTACTATACTCTACTCAATAATTTACTATAATCTACTACTCTATACTCTACTCAATACTCTACTATACTCTACTTCTCTATATTCTAATATACTCTACTCAATTCTTTACTACTCTATACTCTATTATATTCTACTACTCTACTCTATACTCTACTTCTCTATACTCTACTCAATACTTTACTATACTCTATACTCTACTCAATACTTTACTATACTACTCTACTCAATTTACTATAATCTACTACTCTATACACTACTCAATACACTACTATACTCTACTCAATAATTTACTATAATCTACTACTCTATACACTACTCAATACTCTACTATACTCTACTACTCTACTCAATAATTTACTATAATCTACTACTCTATACACTACTCAATACTCTACTATACTCTACTTCTCTATATTCTAATATACTCTACTCAATTCTTTACTACTCTATACTCTATTATATTCTACTATTCTACTCTATACTCTACTTCTCTATACTCTACTCAATACTTTACTATACTCTATACTCTACTCAATACTTTACTATACTACTCTACTCAATTTACTATAATCTACTACTCTATACACTACTCAATACACTACTATACTCTACTCAATAATTTACTATAATCTACTACTCTATACACTACTCAATACTCTACTATACTCTACTTCTCTATATTCTAATATACTCTACTCAATTCTTTACTACTCTATACTCTATTATATTCTACTACTCTACTCTATACTCTACTTCTCTATACTCTACTCAATACTTTACTATACTCTATACTCTACTCAATACTTTACTATACTACTCTACTCAATTTACTATAATCTACTACTCTATACACTACTCAATACACTACTATACTCTACTCAATAATTTACTATAATCTACTACTCTATACTCTACTCAATACTCTACTATACTCTACTTCTCTATATTCTAATATACTCTACTCAATTCTTTACTACTCTATACTCTATTATATTCTACTACTCTACTCTATACTCTACTTCTCTATACTCTACTCAATACTTTACTATACTCTATACTCTACTCAATACTTTACTATACTACTCTACTCAATTTACTATAATCTACTACTCTATACACTACTCAATACACTACTATACTCTACTCAATAATTTACTATAATCTACTACTCTATACACTACTCAATATTCTACTATACTCTACTTCTCTATATTCTAATGTACTCTACTCAGTTCTTTACTATACTCTACTACTCTATACTCTACTGTACTACTCTACTCAATACTATAATCTACTATTCTATACTCAACTATACTCTACTATTCTATTCAATAATTTACTATACTCTATTCAATACTCTACTACTCAATACTTTACTATAATCTACTTCTCTATACTCTACTCAATACTCTACTGTACTCTACTTCTCTATACTCTATTATATTCTACTCAGTACTTTACTATAATCTACTACTCTATACTTTACTATACTCAATACTCTACTATAATCTACTTCTCTATACTAGGGATGTTAATTATTAATCGAAAGTCGATTAATTAATTTCAGGACAAATGCTTCAGTAATCATGCAATCAGACGTTGATAATGCTGTTTATACAGTCATCCATTTCTAGAGGGCACTTGGCGCTGCATGTCACTTATCCAAATCACAGAAGAAGAGCCGCACATAGCCACAGATTAGAGATGAAGTGAGCTCAATGTATGTTTTCTGCACGACAAGCACTGTTAATCTCCTTGTTTCATCCCAACCTACAATTATGTCAGCGATCATCGGGAAAACATGAAGGCACATTCAGCTGATAACTCACTATTACCGTAGAAATGGTATGTTAAGGGCTGTTTACGCAATGTGTTATGATTGGACTGATAAGTTCAAAGGTCTGAAATATGCCACGATCCACAACGTGAAGTATTAATGAACTCAAATATGTAAACAAGTTATTTTTAACAATAGCCTAATTCAATAACAGTAAGTAAACTCACAAATTTGTTCTAAACACAGACTAAATGTATTAAAATACACTGACCTAAGAATATTTTAAGAGGAAAATGCCAATACTTGCATTCCTTAAGTGTAATAAATTAAATTAAATTTAAACAGTAGGCTGCATGCACATTATTTTGAGTCCTCCATGAGCGTTATGCGGTGTTAACCATTAATCGATTAATTGATCATTAATTTACAGTTACAGAAATACTCAAACCAGCCCATTTGGCACCAACAATCATGCCACGCTCCAAATCACTGAGATAAAAATGTTTTTCCCATTCTGATGGTTGATGTGAGCATGAACTGAAGCTCCTGACCAAGATCTGCATGATTTTATGGACTGCTGCCACATGATTGGCTGATTAGATAATCACATGGATGATTGTTGGTGCCAGATGGGCTGGTTTGAGTATTTCTGGGATTTTCACGCACAACAGTCTCTAGAATTTACTCAGAATGGTGCCAAAAACAAAAAACATCCAGTGAGCGGCAGTTCTGTGGATGAAAACACCTTGTTGATGAGAGAGGTCAACAGAGAATGATAAAAAGGGTGTCCAGACTGCCGGAGTGAGAGAGAGGCACGCAGCAGTGTTTGTGTGTGCACGCGCATGTGTTTACATGTTGCTGAAAAGCAGAACCATTTGTGTGTATGCTGAAAAGTATAGGAAATAAAAGACTCACGATTGTTAACCTGGCCCCCGCCTTCCTCCTCCACAGGAGAGCTAAGGAACTTACCACAATCACTTACATAATTATTTGCTGAGAAACGCCCCCAAATAAAGATAACACACATAAATAATACATAATAATTCAATATTTATAATTAGGCCTATAATACGTAGGGTCCTTAATAAATATACAGTACGGATTTAAATTCAGTTTGATATTATTTGCATTATTGTGGCAGATGAATAAAACAATGATTACACAATACAAAAAGTGTCTTAAGAAATCAATATATTGTGTTTTATTCTCATATTATTGAACAAGCCTACAGTTGAGAGTTTGTCAATGTGTCCAGTTCTCACAGGACACGTTCTTGCGTTTCACGTGTGCTATTTTTAACTGTCGTTCCATGTACACGCGTGTGCCTCAGACGGAGGCTTTTGGAGCGTCTCACTGGTATTCAGCATCATAAACGCTGCATTTTGAGGATGTCAAGTTAAAAGTAGTGGAAACTTTGAAAATCGCATCTCAAGGTTCCTGTATTCTGTTGTGCTTTCACTGTGAGCGGTTCTAATACTGTTTCTGCGCTGCTTGTGAGGTTGGTTGAGGAGCGCTGACACTTGTTCACAGCTCGTAAAAACAGATGAAGTTCAAGCTTGAATTGCTCATGTAGGAAAATCCATACTTTTATTAAAGAATTTACGTACACGTCAGGGGGCGTGATTAATTGCGTTAATTTTTTTAGTGTGATATTTTTTATTTAATCACTTTAACACGTTAAATTGACAACCCTAATATATATATGCATGTGAATGAGTGAAATGTCTCTGTGTGTTCTGATCTCCTGCAGATCTCTTCGAGTGTGCTGCAGTTGTCTCGTAGCATGCAGCAGTCTGTTGCTGGGATACGCGCAGTTCCTCACTCGTTCTCGCCGTCCACTCAGCTGCAGAATGCCGTCACAGCCGCTGCGCTCGTCAGCAGGCCAGGTAAGCATGCAGTGCACCAGGGGTCAAAGGTCAGCAGCAGTGGCAGCAACAAGAAGTCTGTCCCCACGACCTCCTCCACCTGGAGGAAGCAGAACGCCGCCGCAGCAGGTAGATTCTGAACAAAACACTCGCTCGATGACCTCACTTCCTGTCACTGCTTCCTCTCTATAATCCTTTCAGATGAAACAGAGTTCAGATTGGCATACGATCATACTACTCTTGCTATTTCTGCCATAGATAAATATAGCAGATGGAGGAAGGGTAGTATGGCATTCCAAACTCAGCCATAGACTAAAAATAGAGTTGTTTCTCCAGTTTTCCTGCTTTTCTGGTGGTGGGATCATTAAATTTATAGTGACGCCTCCCATTTTTTAACTGTATTCACACTGTGCTCATTTGGAAACTGACACTATTTAACTGATGATATAAACCCTGTGCATGTGTTTAAAGTCAACATGAACTCAAAATGTACTTTTCTTAATACACATTCCTTGACTTTTGTGAATGTTTCATCACCAAAAAAACTCTTTGTAATATTCCATCAAAATGTAATAACTTGCTCCGCCTCTCAGCTGATGTCATCAAGCCCTCAGAGATACTATAGAGACACTTCACACCATCCAATCAATTCCTCATGAATAAAATCAAGTCCCGCCCTACATCTGTTTCTCGTAAACATCGTGCAACCCCGTGTCCACATGTGTGGACATTGTATTTTGTCTTCGCTATACGCAACGCATCATTTAAATGAATTAAAACCAATTGAATACTGTTCACAAGACTCTACACTGTCATTTAAGGGTTAAACTTCTGTGTCACATGACACGACAACATGACGTCAATTTCTGTGAATCGCTCCTACGGGCACAGCGCCAATAAAAGTGCCTCTGGTAAGAAACCTCTACGTTTTATTACTGAAACCTGTTTGATTGTAAAGAGTAGCGTCTCTAGTTTCATTCGATATGCCGCTCGTCAGCGCGCTGATAAACATGATGTCCACATACGTGGAAATTAGAACTGCGTTCCCTCAAAAGTTTGAATAACTAGAACACATCTGTGGGTCATTTCACTTCATTTTAATATACATTTAGTTATATTTTATTGTTATCACTGTACAATACGGTTCTATTCATTAACATTAATAAATGCATTCCTATATTTACTGTACATTATCACATTGAGAATAAATGTATTCATGTAAAACTGATAAATGTGTCTTTCAGAGGCTTTATATGCAGTTAGGATGAAAATAAGGTGCATTTCAAACTGTTCTGAGACCAGTGCAGACAGACAGCACACTGGAGGTTAAGTCATTCACTAAATAGGGAGCAAGGGAGCATCCTATAGCTCTCTATGCAGTTAAGTGCATTCACTCCTAAAATCTGATCAGAAGTTCAGTTTCAGGCTGCAGATGATGTTTGGATCACTCAACATGTTTGACAGACATGTGACAATGATAATCAGTACATAGATTCAGAATTTATAATGTATCATTTTATTTTAACATGATTGACAGTGATTGGATGATGCTGGACATTACTTTGAATCTGAATTAATTATGATAATTTCTGATGTAATGTCTGTAACATCTCAAACACATGAATAATCAACACTCCTGGACACATTATAAACTATCTGATGAAAAAAATCTGACTTTCTGTAGCTTAATATTACTTAAAATTTCACAACTTAGTCCCGCTGACCACATATGTGGACATACATTTTTAGGAAAACTATTTGCTCTATGAATTTTGTTTTGCATGTTTATTTGGTGCTACTAGTCACAAATCAAAAAGGGAAATGGAAAATGCACACAGCAGTCACACTCGGATCTCAAGAGGTTAAATATCGTATTTCACACACACACACACACACACACACACACACAAAAAAACGTCAGAAGTTAAAATGGGTTGCGAACGCTGTTTCATGTTGACTTTAAATAAAATTATAAGTTTGTGTTGTTTCATGTCACACTCATGTTCTGTGTGTGTGTGTGTGTGTGTGTGTAATCACAAGGTGTGACAATGGCGTATGTGAACCCCAGTCTGTCCACGCAGAAGACGTCATCATCAGTGGTGGAGCGTCAGAGAGAATATCTGTTAGACATGATCCCCTCACGCTCCGTCTCACAGACCGCAAACACGTGGAAATAAAGATCTGCAAACACATCCACAATCCTGTTCGAGAAGCTCGACTTTCTCCAGTCTGGATTGGGGTGCTAGAACAACTTCAGCCTGAATCTAGAACGGCTCCTCTAGAGTTTAGTCTGGAATTCTGAAATTAAATCCGTGTTTTGTACAAAAAGTTTGTCATTTCCTGTTTAATCACACTTTTTTTTTTCCCCAGTCCTCTTTGTAGTTTTAATTTTGTTGAGATGCACCAAGATTTGATCCTCATACAGGAGCAGTTTTGATTTAATAACTGATGACAGCGTTAAAGGGCTTTCACTCTTGCGGGTGAGTTTATCAGCTGAATCGTGAACTGCACTGGGATGTTGGAAACGGCACTGACGCTCATGCGAATGATGTGCCTTAAACGAACCAATCAGGAGCCACTTTGAATCTCATGAGGACTTGAATGCAACACACAGGCGGATGTTGTCGACCAGCATCACTGCTCTATATGGACAATATCGCTTCTCTTCTTAAAAATATAAAAGTTTTCATTAAAAAAGAGAAAAAGACTGAAAAAAAAAAATAAATACATTAAGAACAAATTGTTGAATGCAAACAAAAGATCCTTCAGTGTGTTCAGTTGCTTCACCCTGGAGTCGTTTTCCTTTATTTTGGCTAATATTTGTCATTTTTGACTTAAGTTAAATAACTGTGTGCAATTGAACCATTTTTGTCTTGTTTATGGTCTTTTCACGCTCTCATATGTATTTGCTTTTCTTTATAAAGACGTCACAGTGTCACTCGATGTACAACGCAAATATTTCACCCCAGCCCAATGTTTATGATTGTTGGTTTTCAGATATGTTGCCATTATGTTTGCTTTCACAGCCTGTTTTGTTTCATCAGGGTTCAGGTTAAATTACAGTTCATATATATGTAACTTCAGATTTTGTAAAAAAATGTTTCTGAGATAATTCCACGCATGATTGGTTTAAAGGTTTCATCAGATTATTGTTTGAGCTGTGAGCTTGTGTGCAAAGCATCTCTGTATTTAAAGGTGTCTTCGCCAGAAGCCCAGCTCTATACGAGTCGTGTTCATTAATCATCTGATGAACGTGCCAGAATGACGTTCAAATCTGCAACTCTGATCTGTTGAACTCGCCATGTCTGTCTATTTTGCTTTATTGTGCATTACTAATATTTTCCATGCTTTTATCACAGGACAATTTTTCTATATTTTCCATTGTCTGTTTTCAGGGTTTTGAACGGCTGACATGTTTCCTGAGTTCATGTACAAAATGAGGTTACAGTTTGTTAGATTTACTTTTGTTCCCAAAATAAAGTTTGAACCCTTTTATTCTGTCTGGACATCTTGATGAACTTCCAGTTGTTCATACTTTTATAGAAATACTGTATGTAGTAAAGACCCCATGAAACAGTGCTGTGACGTGTGTATCTTTGAAATAGAATATTGTAAATAACGGCCTTCAGAAAGCTAATAGGATTGATCGTTTAATTTAATTTGGCACTGTATGTCAAGCCTTGTATGTTCTGGTAACAGAGCTGACAATCATAACAACATACAGTAGGTGATTACAGGGGTAGACTTAAAATTGTCATTGAATAGTTCACTTTTTGAAACCTTACCAAATGAAAATGTGGTAACGGAGTTGACATGGGGACACAACACTAATATTCGTTTAATAAATTTTGTCAACTAAAATCTACAAATGCAAATAGAGAGAATGAAGACAAATATCTAGCTTTATATTTATTTTTATTTATTTTTTTGTGCATATTTGCTACATTGAGGTTAAACACATGGTTGGAAACAGGCCAAAAAGGTTTGATTGATATAAATTAAGTTGCTGAATTTTTGCTGAGGTGTTTCAAAAATCGTCTATGATTGCTTAGTGTTGTTGGCATCACTTATTCATTGTTTACACACACGTGCATAATGTAAGGGACACAAAGTGCCGCCCCCTTTTAGAGTTGGCCCCGCCCTCTTTAGAAGATCCTGCCCCCATGTGGAGATCTCTGTTGGAGGATTCAGTTGTGCCTGCAGTGAGTGTGTGGAGCGCTGGGGGCCGCTGGTGAGCAGCGCTGATTCTCACTCACTCCAGCCGAAGAAGAGTCGATCAGAGCGGCAGTGGAGGAGGAAACATGGCGGCGTCCAAGGTGAAGCAGGACATGCCTCCGACCGGAGGATACGGGCCCGTCGATTACCGGAGAAACCTGCCGCGACGAGGACTGTCCGGTACGTGCACGGGTCACCGAGTGTTTAAATCATAATGATTGAGGACTTATTAGAGCACAGACAGTGTTAATGTGAAGTAATCATCATTATTATCAGTATTCAGTCATGTAAATCACTCGATTCTGCATTTATTAATCACAATAAATCACGAGTTGAAGCTTTTAAACCGGTTTTCTTCATCTCAGAGCTGTTAATATGTAAGATAAGTGTTTACTGTGTGATCATACACTTATATGATGATTAAAACAATCATCATGACTGCATTATATAACTAATCTATGTGTTTAATATTAAAGTGAAGCTGTTGTGTTACATTGGAAATATCGGATCATTTTAAAATTGTGATTTCCAAGCATCGATAATTCATGTAAATTAATAAAACATAAATCGGTCATGGAAAAGTATTTTGTTTTCTAGCTCAGCCTTCAATATATGGAGGATCAAAGCACTTAAAATGAAATAAATCAATAATTAAACTATTGATTAAATGCACAATTTTATTTTTTCTTATTAAATTATTTAATATTTAAACCTGTTTTAATTGATCCACCTATTTTATAATAATCCGTGAAAAAACAGCATTTATTGTTTATAACGTTTAATAAAATCCACTTTCAAAACAAACTACAATGTTTATATTTCTCTCTCTTTTTCATAATTAAAACATGTATTAAAAAATGTAAAACAAAGTACTCAAAATGAAATAATTAATTATTAATGGTAATTAATCTACTTTCACAAAATTATTATATTTACATCTTTCTCCATTTTCAAAAGTTTTTAATAGAAGCTGAATTTCCCAAAAACTCCTAACGGAAGAATTAAAGTCTGATTTTCCTAAAAAGTTTTTTCATAATAACGGAAGATTATTAAAAGAATTAAAATCCTTTTGGATATAATATGTTTTTAGTATGAGAAAAAAAGAAAGAAAGGGGATATTATGAAATCTTTTAAACAATAAATGCTGTTTTTTTTTTGTTTTTTTTTGTTTAATGGATAATTACAAAGTAAATGATCCATTTTAATTGTTGGTTTAATTATTTAATGATTTAATGATTTCAAAATAAATTGGTACATTTAACCATTGGTTTAATTAATTGTATTATTTGTTATTATTTTAATTATTTCATTTTGAGTACTTATAAGTTTCCTCCATTTAAATAGACAAGAAATTGCTCTTGTGAGTGAAATCTCTATAAAATATTACACAAATGTAAGATACACAAATGACAAGTGAAAACCCTGATTATCTGATCTGTGAGTTTAATTTAACAGTATTTTAAGTAGAGCCCGATATGGGATTTCTGGTGACCGATAAAGTTAATTTTTGAGCTGGAATGAAAACAGACCTTGTAAAGATACTCAGAAGGCTGATTTCTTAAACAAATATTTTTATCAAAGAACATTTGACATTATTATTATACACTGTCAACAAATTCTAGAAATGAACACTGAGAATTTAAAGAATAAATAAAATAAAATAAAAATCAGTAGTGTAGGTTTAGTATCAGTCAATGGCTGACCATTTAAATAAAGAATAAATAAAAATAAAATAAATAGCTAAATAAACATCAGTACTGTTTAGTATCAGTTAAATGCTGATTATATTATTACTGACAAGACAAGAGATAAACAGCGGCAGCGGTGTTACACCGTATTCTGCTATACAAGTTCAGGGGAAACTTTCAACGGTGGAAAACCAGACTTTTAAATATTACATTTTGTAAATGCAACGACTGGAATTGTTGGGTTGAAGGGGGTACCAAACTGTAAATCCTGAACAAAACCGTTTGGTGAATACATGTTTACACATTAGCTTCCACTCAGCTGACAACAATGAAAGTAGCTATGTGATTAGCTAGTTAGCTATAAGCTCGTTGTCATGGAGAGTAAAAGATGGACTTTATTTACTTTCCAGCGTTGTGTCTCACCAACTAGGTAACAGCGTAGCGTGAAATCAACACTCAACAGACACAATCCACCACCGCACCGTTGTCTGCTGAGCTGCAAAAAGATGCTCTGATGTTTATCTTTCAATCTGCTACATTACTGACTGCACTGACAAACTATAGCTGGCTAACAGCAAACAGATGTGATAAACATGAATGACATGGTTGTCAGGGACAGGGTTAACTTTATATTAGTTATATAAAATGATGGGGTCATTTTTTATTAACTTTCCAGTATGTATTTCACAAATTAGTTAACTTACAGAGACACCGTTTAACTCCGCCCTGTCTGCAGAACCACCGTCAGCTCAGCTCTGTAAACAGTGGAGTCGGAGCGCACTCTGCTGGACAAACTACGCTATGACACCAATTCTAAAGTATTGTTTTCTGCATTATATGTTCTGAAAAAAGTTCATATCGGCGCATAACGGTAAAATATACGGCGATACCGATATATCGGTGAAAGGCTAATATCGCCCGATATATCGGTCGGGCACTAGTTGCTACACTTGGTGACCTTTATGAAAATGGAGCTTTGAGATCATTTGAAAAATATAACACAGCAATTTGAGATTTCTAGGTCTCAATTTTTCAGGTATTGACAGTTGCGCCACCTACTTTGTACTATTTTTGGGGGTAATACACAGCCCCCTAAAGCTGCAGACACTCTCTGTTTGGTGCTCACAGTCTTTGGAAAGGTGCATGAAGCGTCAGTATATTATTCCTCGTTAAATAAGAGTCTTGGTGACGGGGCTTAACAGCTCTTATGAGATTATGGGAAAGAGATTTGAATTTGGTATTGGAGGATGGGGAGTGGGAAAGAATTTTAAAAATGTTAAAACTATGTCTAGGGATGTAAGTGAATACTTTATTCAGTTTAAGATTTGGCATCGTTTCTACTGGACTCCCTCTAGATTAGACTTGGTTTAAAAGACACACTGATCTGCTGGTGATGCCAGTTGGAGGATGGAGACATGGCTCATGCTCTGTGGTTCTGCGCTAAGATTCAAGAATTCTGGTCAAGAGTCCAGAATTTTATCTGAGGTTTTAGATCCTGAAATTTCATTGTGCCCCAGACTATGTACTGTATATTGGGTGATGAGGTGGTTATTAAGTCCAAACTAGTGTAATGATTGGCAGACAGATAATTCTTAGAGGATGGAAGTCAGCTGGCACTCCATCAGTTCAAGAGTGGTTCACTGAATTGGGTAGGGTGGCATCATTTGAAAAGATGTCATATAAACAGTTTGTCAGATTGGATGTGTTTGGTAAGAAATGGGACAGGTATTTGTCCTTTCTGGAAGGATCTCAGTGAGGACCATGTGCAGAGAAACAGAATTGTGCTGGTAATTATAAATTCTATTCTTTGTGGAATTCTTTCTTTTCTCTTTGTTTGTTGATTTTTATATTTTTGATCATCTCAAATATTTTCTTTTGTTTGTTTGTTTGTTTATATGTGTGCATTGTGTAATTTAGGTTTTGATCACAGGGATATTTGTTGAGGGACACGGTGGGATCGGCCCGGTTGCTAGGGAGGGTTGAGTCACATGGGGTAACCTCCTCGTGGTCACTATAATGTGGTTCTTGCTCTCGGTGGGGCGTGTGGTGAGTTATGCGTGGGTGCCTTGGAGAATAGAGTGAAGCCTCCACACGCGCTACGTCTCCGTGGTAACGCACTCAACAAGTCACGTGATAAGATGTGCGGATTGACGGTCGGAGGCAACTGAGATTCGTCCTCCGCCACCCGGATTGAGGCGAGTCACTACGCCACCACGAGGACTTAGAGCGCATTGGGAATTGGGCATTCCAAATTGGGAGAAAAAATAAACAGGGTTCCCGCAGTCATAGAAAATCTGGATGTCTCTGGATTGTCAAAAAACGATGGAAACTCTGTTCAGTGGAAAATGTGTATCAGTGCTATCTCGTGTGTATCTGTTTTCAGGTTACAGTATGTTCGGGATCGGAATCGGGATCATGTTGTTTGGATACTGGCGGCTGTTTAAATGGAACCGAGAGCGCCGGTGAGAGTGCAAGTGGATGTTTAAAGTGTTTGAATGAAAGCTTCTGTGTTATCGGGGAATCGTGACAGTTTTTTCTCTCGTCCACAGGCGTCTGCACATCGAGGATTTAGAGGCACGAATCGCATTACTGCCACTGCTGCAGGCGGAACAGGACCGCAGGTGAGGAACATCACACGCTGAACAAAACACAAGTGATCGTTCACACAACAACAAGAACACTGATAAACACATTAAAGACAAGGGTTCAGATCATTTCTTTATCTGATTGCATGTTGAAGTTTCTTTCTTTCTCGTCTAGAACGTTACGGATGCTGCGTGAGAATCTGGAGGAGGAGGCCGTCATTATGAAGGACGTTCCTGGCTGGAAGGTTCACATGATGAATATATAATCATAACATATAAAGGCTGTCAAATTAAAATGCGAATATTTGTCGAATTTAAGATTAAAGTGCACGTTAGAATGCTTAAACTGTGCACTTGAATTTTGGATGAGAGCTGAGCACTGACAACAGATCCAGCTGAACAGAACACAGCTGTCTCGAGAAGATTGAAGTGATTTTTTTTTACTTGACACTAAAAAAAACGCAGTGCTCCTGCACAAGATGATAAAAGAAAACAGTGAAATGCAGCATAACAGTCAGGGATGTCCGTCTAGCTCATGTTTGCATAGAAAAGCAATTGAAAAACTGCGCAGATGGATGCAAAAAAAGCGTTTGGTGTGAACGCCCCTTTAAGTGTGGGTCTTTGGCCGTTACGTGTTGCTCTCTTCTCAGCTGCACGCAGTATTAGCAATGCTTTTTAAAACAGGAATGAAGTTCAATTAGGACAAAAAAGTGTTTCTCGAGGTCTCCGTGTTCTGTTCCGTTAGGTTGCGCTCCATCTGTTGAACAGCCCCTGTGCTCAGATACGTGCCGTTACTGTGGTGAGGAAGAGTCAGAGATTCAAATGCTGCTTTACAACCAAATTCAGCTGAATGCGAATACTGTCTGGGAATATTTCTGGAACTCTACCGCCACTATTATGAAGACTGAGTATGCGGTGGCACTAGTGCAACACCAAGTTAACTGTCTATTAAAGTGTTTCTGTTTTGTCATTTTACTTCATTACTTAAAGGGACAGTGCACCTAAAAATAACAGTTCTCTCATCATTTATTCACCCTCATGTTATCCCAGATGTGTTTGACTTTCTTTCTTCTGCAGAACACAAATGAAGATTTTTAGAAGAATATTTCAGCTCTGTAGGTCCATACAATACAAGTGAATGGTGACCAGAACTTTGAAGCTCCAAAAAGCACATAAAGGCAGCATAAAAGTAATCCATACGACTCCAGTGGTTTAATCCATGTCTTCAGAAGTGATATGATAGGTGTGGTGAGAAACAGATCAATATTTAAGTCCTTTTTACTGTAAATCTCCATCTTTGACCAGCCCCAACCAATAGGTGGCGATATGCACAAAATATTTGAATCCAAACTAGTGCTGCACAATTCATCTGAAAAAATCATCGAGATTACAGTTGCAGCTGTCACAATTAACTAATCGTCAAAAGTGTCAGTAACATATTTACAATGTATATTTTGTCCAATGTGTGCAAGAATGCCATGACAAATCAGAAACATTTACATAAATCTATCACATATCAGTAACAACAATCTTGTGTTTTAGTATTGTTGCATTGCTCGCTTTTATGTGTGTAATTTATTCTAAATTTGAATGATACTATCATGTTTCATGCAAATAAAATAATTTGAACAGTTCTTGGCTTATTTTAGATGTATAGCCTTGTACATAAGGAATATGGAATGCAGTTGTCCAACACAAAATAATAATTGTAATGTAACTTATATTTATAGCAACAAAACATAATTACAAATCAAGTGAAACAATCATGATTTTTGTCATAATCGTGCAGCCAAAAGCAAAAGAAGAAGAAAGTAAAAGTGGAGATTTATAGTAAAAAAAAAAAGTCTTAATTATTGATCTTTCTCATGCACACCTATCATATCACTTCTGAAGACATGGATTAAACCACTTGAGTCTTATGGATTACTTTTATGCTGCCTTTATGTGCTTTTTGGAGCTTCAAAATATTTAAGTGAAAATTTAGAATTTAGTTTCTCAGCCCTGTTGACCCCTATAATCATTTGTAACCTTAAGCCTGCTGTATATAATCGCATCATTTATACACTTCAGCCTCAAATCATGGAATTATTATAAATCTTGATAATATATAATCTGCTGACGTCCTGTGTGTGTGTGTTTGCATGTGTGTGTAGGTGGGTGAGAACATGTTCCACACAGATCGTTGGGTGACACCCCTCACAGAGGAGCTCTTTAACCTTCGACCCCGTGAGGAGTTGCTCCATAAGAAGTTTGGTTTCCTGTGGTACGTGTGACATCAGCCTGAAGGATCTGAGACACACACTGTATCTGTCTGGGGTCACTTGGTTCACAATGTTCATGTTTAAATATTAAATCTTGTTTCTGTACCTCAAACACTCTGTTTGTCTTTCCTCTGTTGCACACGCTGCATTCTGTCAGTTTGAGTTCACATCAGGCTGAGACCTCCGCTGTACACTTTGAGAACCACTGCATTATTGTCAGACACTTTCCTGTGTTTATTGTGAGTTACCATGGTGACAAGATCTTGCCCAGCACTTCAATGGTCACTTTTGAATTATAAGTGGAAGCTCTAAATTATTGCATCTGAATATGCATACTTCCCTACTATATAGTATACAAACATCAGTATGCCCATGATTAGGGTGTCCAAATCATCAGTCCTCGCAAAACAGAGGTGAACAAAACCCTTACTACATCTGCTGAGATGTAGCTGACTCTGGATCAGTGGCTCTGAGCAACGTTCTTCATCGATTGTGTAAGTGTGCATCCACTGGAGACTGTAATATCCCATAATGCCACGGGAGCCGAAGAGACCTCACATTCAAAACACTGTAAGTGAAATAGGAAACATGAAATTTGATTCATGTGCTTAAACTGTATTTGTGTTACAAAACCAGAGTTGACTATTTTTGCGGTTGTTGTTACTACATCATATATTCAGGTCACGAGACAGTGCCCACATTCCAGGATGAAGTATTTCAGGAATCTATTCATACTACTTGCATGCATACCTGAAGAACACACTTTATTAACAGTGAGAAGTATGTTCTTCATTAAATGCAGTAAATACTCCGACAGTACACAACCCAGGTATACTGTGTTTTACTTTAAGGGTCAGCAAACATTAATATATTTTAGATAACAATATAAAATATTAAATGTGTTCTTTATCATGGTCAGGACTTCAATGGAAGTCAATGGGGTCAATGTTTGGATGGTTTAAAGGCAGAAATGTGAAGCTTATAATTTTACAAAAGCACTTATATTAAATCTTCTGTTAAAACTCATGTATTATTTCAGCTGTAAAGTTTTTAAAACAATTTTTACGGTCATTTTAGGGTTTACAGCGTTACGTCGTCATGGCAACGAAGTTGTAAAATACTATAACTGGTTCTAACTTTCCACAGATGTGTTTAGTAAGTGATTTTATGACAGTAAAATCATGTTAACACACATATTGTTTATGTCTTGTGTCTATACTTTTGAAACAGTGAGTATTTTAATGTTTACAGATTGACCCCATTGACTTCCATTGTAAGTGTCTCACTGGAACACACATTTGTGATTTCCCAGCATCCATTCAGTAAACACAATACAAAAATCTACATGACACAGGTAGACTGTTTGTGCTCGTGCAGGTTAACATATGTTGTTCCATTACAGCTTTTAGACTGTAAACCATAGGTGAATTAAATATGTATAACTACAGCAAACCGCCTCAAAGACCGTGAATGAATGACACCTTATTCTGTTGAAGCAGCTGTTTAACACAATATATTAGCTATGGTCAGTACCCAATATTTAGATATATAACCCTTCTTGCAGTGTGAAGCATTTACATGTTTCCATTGATCATGGTATAAATACTGGGGTGTTGTAATTGCTTGTTTTGATTTTTTGGAAAAATGATCAGGGTTATTACAAGAACATTCAAAATGGGTTTCTGGTCAGAAAATGTACATTTGTGTACATAAAACTTTCAACACAGTGCTCGTGGCTTGCTCTACGCAGCGGAAGGGGCGGAGTTACCTGTGTTGCAGGTAATGAAGAATGTAGCAACTAGTGAAACTTCAGTGAACACAGCACCTTATAAATGTGAGCTGAATGCTTCACCATCACCACACGCTGTGTGAATATGAACGTTATTTGAGATACAAGTGTTGAACTGATGTTGGCTAACAGGATAAAGCAATATAAAGCAAATACTTCAGTGTTCCATTTGGGATGATACTACACTGAGAATTCATACACTATACGGCTGAGTGCATTATTATATTAAAAGCATGCAATTTCTGATCTTTGAGCAGCGTATCTGAGGCAAAAGTTAGTAGGACATTTTATTTTTAGTTTCAGTAATATTTAAAGTTTTATTATATAAATGACACCTCACAAATGTAACATTTAAACTTTTATAATAAAGTGTATTATATTTCAATATGTCATCAAATGATGGCCTCATATATCTCCACAGAGGTCTGGGCTAAGCCCCCAATAGCCACTGACTCCAGAACTGCTGCTGCACTGAATATAACTGGTAGTTGAGACAGTGGAATCTGTGTGAGGCAGTCAGGAATAGTGACAGTGGGAATGGCGATAGCGTACTGAATAAACATTTGATAGGAACATATCCAGGTTTGGAACGTGGAAGTAAATGATAGCAGGTGAACTTGTAAAGCTTTTGTCGAGTTGTTAGTGTGATCTAAGCTAAAGAAGCAGAATTTACGATACCACTGTTGTCATATTTTACTGCTGATTTTAAAATGTTCTTTGATCATAATCTTGAATAACATTTTGGAGATTTCAGTCTTTCCTCATTCAAGTACCATAGATAGGAGCTGCACTTTTATATTGCTTGTTTACATGGAAAAATAGCTGCCCGGGAGCGTTCTAAAGATGACCAAAGAGTGGACTGACTTGCCTTGAAAATGACTTTGTTGAAAAACAGGAGTTTTTCTTTTGCTGCTATCAATTTACTGACCCTCCAGACCTCTGCATTACCAGTAAATCACTTGCATATACAACAAAATTTGCGCTTTGCAACAAAAATGTCTGCTTTTAGCCACTGGGGAGTAAATATTCAGATTTTACTCACCAGAAATTGAGTTGTGTAGTGGTGAAGAAGAATTTAAGCACCGCAATCCGTTTACTGAATAAGAAGCTGGCGAAGCTGGATTCAGTCTCGTCCATGAGATAGAATATAAACATGACTATTATCAGTGTCAGGGGTAATGCGATAAAAGTAAAGTGCATTACGTAATCAGATTACTTTTTTAACGAGTAACGAGTAAAATAATGCAATATTTTTCATTTTAGACCATAATATCAGAGTCACTTTTAAATAAAGTAACGTGTTGCTTTTGTACACTTCAACTGTCCCTGTATTGCGAGCAATCAGGAGTAAAAGTTTGCAAATTTTCGGGAGGAGACGTAGTGCATGATGGGAATTTTAGTTCTACAGAGTGTGAGACCAGAGACTATTTAACAAAGACAAGTCACTTCTGTTTAAATGAATGGGAAGCTCTAGCACCCAACAGTCAATGGCTGTAGAAAGGAAGTCCCGCCTTGCAGGTAAAAGAGCCAATCATCTTTTAGATACAGACATCGCCTGTCAATCAACTCGCTAACGTGCATGTGCATTTAGTGTTTTAGTGTAATATGAGGTCAACATTCGGTTGAGTGAGACACGATTGGTTCATATGTTAATACACACTGCATTAAAAAAGCAGTAAACGTGTTTAGGCAGAGGGATTATGAGACTAATCTTCCACTGGACAGGGTGAAATACTCACTCAATTCACTGATTTGTGCAGCCGAACTGCTCCATGTCACAGCTCCCCATGAATGGGGGAATGAGATGAGAAAAGCTGACTCTGGATCAGTGGCTCCGAGCAACGTTCTACATTGATTGTGTATGCAGAGAAAATGTCTTAGTCTATAAAAAATATTCTACATTTTTGTTTTATAATAAACAAGCAGTTTGATTCATGAAACAAACCATTTTCTTGACATTTTGGTAACATTAAAAACGATTCCAAGTTTTATCAACATGCTTCTTTGAGGTTGTGGCTTCTGTCACCGTGGATCAACTCAAAACATGCGTGCAATGAGATGACTTAAGTGAAAAATATTCATTTAACCATCAGCCTTATTCCTTGAACATGTTAGACTGCATCCTGAATTTTATCCTGACTTCTGAAGAACATCTGAAGTTGACTCTGGCATTGTCGATGGGCACAGCACATGATGGCATATATGATGCAGGTTCAAGTGTTGGACTTTACTGCTTTAGGTAAGACAGCGGTTATTCTTCATTATTCATATAGGCTGCCATGTTGATGGAAAAACAAATCATGCATATTCATGTTATTGATTCTTTATTATAAATATGACGTGAAGACCTACTTTCTAAATATCTGTTTGTTTAGTATGTTGTTTTGACATGAGTGTTGTACAGTAGCTAGCATGATCTGTAATGTCTCTTTTATGCAATGCATAGCATAGCAGATGAGAAAGTGGCTGTGAGAAAAAAGTAACGCAAAAGTAACGTAATGCTTTACTTTTCATAGAAAATAACTTTTTATTTAATTGTTACTTTTTTTTTCTCTCTCCCTTTTTTCTCCCCAATTTTTAATGCCCAATTCCCAATGTGCTCTAAGTCCTCATGGTGGCGTAGTGACTCGCCTCAATCCGGGTGGTGGAGGACGAATCTCAGTTGCCTCCGCGTCTGAGACCGTCAATCCACGCATCTTATCACGTGACTTGTTGAGCGTGTTACCATTGAGACGTAGCGCGTGTGGAGGCTTCACGCTATTCTCCGCGGCATCCACGCACAACTCACCACGCACCCCACCGAGAGCGAGAACCACATTATAGCGACCACGAGGAGGTTACCCCATGTGACTCTACCCTCCCTAGCAACCGGGCCAATTTGGTTGCTTAGGAGACCTGGCTGGAGTCACTCAGCATGCCCTGGATTCAAACTCGTGACTCCAGGGGTGATAGTCAGCGTCAATACTCGCTGAGCTACCCAGGCCCCCTATTTTTGCTTTTTTAAAGAAAAGGAGGGACGTTCCTAAATATATTATTGTGGTAATCAATATTACGCCACAAATGCTGTCGATTGATCTTAACTTGTATTGACCTCAGAATATTCCTTTATTTCTGTTTGCTGCTGTGTTGGATTTCAATTTATCTTAATTTCACAGATCTCTCATTCCAGTCAATTATTGGAGTAATTAGTATATTTTTAGAGTTCATCTCACTATTTATTTCTTGATTATGTTGTCAATTTTTCACAGTAAAGAGGAGGCAGAAGCCATGGAGACGGAGTTGCTAAGGGACTATCGCTTCAGACGTCAACAGCTGACGGAGATATTGAGACAAGCGTGTGCGATTGCCATCACCAAGGTGTGCTGTTTATTTCACTTATAATAAAAACAATATCCAGAACTTTTTTGAGTTTGATGTGGTCTCGTAGACATTTTACACTGGACTCTCCGGAGAAACGACAGCCGACTGTGCTGGTGGTCTGTGGACCGGATCACAACGGCTGCATCGGACTGGCATGTGCGCGACATTTACGTGTGTTTGCGAGTGGAGTATCAAAGCGTCCACACTCTCACTAGTTGATTTAATTTGTCTATTAACAATGTCCAACAGTGTGTGTTCATGCATCACAGGAGATTTACACTGACGGCCAAAAGTTCTGAATAATGTACAGATTTTGCTGTTTCGGAAGGAAATTGGTACTTTCATTCACCAAAGTTTGAGAAATAGACGCCTCACATGTCCTCAGCTGACAGCTTCATTGAATTCTACCCGCTCAACACCAGTTTCATGTACAACAGTAAAGAGAAGACTCAGGGGTGCAGGCCTTATGGGAAGAATTGCAAAGAAAAAGCCACTTTTGAAACAGAAACACAAAAAGAAAAGGTTCGAGTGGGCAAAGAAACACGGACATTGGACAACAGATCATTGGAAAAGAGTGTTATGGATCTTAACCCCATTGAGCTTTTGTGGGATCAGCTAGACTGTAAGGTGCGTGAGAAGTGCCCGACAAGACAGTCACATCTATGGCAAGTGCTACAGGAAGTGTGGGGTGAAATGTCACCTGAGTATCTGGACAAACTGACAGCTAGAATAACAAGGATCTGCAAAGCTGTCATTGCTGCACGTGGAGGATTTTTTCATGAGAAAGCTTTGAAGAAGTTTAAGAAGATCTGAACATTTTTTTCAAATTGTAATAGTAATTTATCACGTTATTAATGTCCTGACTATACATTGTGATCAGTTGAATGCCACTTTGGTGAATTAAAGTACCAATTTAGTTCCATAAGAGCAAAATCTGTACATTATTCCAAACTTTTAACCACTAGTGTATGTCATGAAAGTTCATTTCCAGCACATCTCAAATTCTGTATTGTGTTTAATAGAACTGCATATTTTATATACAAACTATTAAATAATATATTTGTACTTTTTGCTTAATATAGCAACATTACAGCTTGATTGATCAAAATCTTCTTGTCTTTGTTTAGTCTCATATTTCATCTCAAGTATGCTCTTCACTGACACTTTTGTCCACTTGGTTATCAAGTACACTAACTTTAGACAAAACTGTATTAGGGGGAATTATTTGGTGTGCTGGAAATGATGTCACAACTATAGGGACAGACGTGATGTTTGATAGAAGTCATTTTTCATAGTTTAATATTGAGTCAAGGTCAAAACAGTCAAATCTACACATAAAGACGAAGACCTGATGAACAGTCTCCAATTCAGTTTAATGAGATCATCATTTAACATAATGATGCTGAAATGTCACTTAAAAAAAAGTCAACTCCTAAAGACATAAAAGTGTATGAAGTTAACACCTATCTATAAAATGATTTTTATGGAAATGCATAAGGTGTGGGAACCCTGTTTTTATTCCTAAGTTTTGAGTTCGAAAAGAGCAAGAACGCTCCTGTTCTCCCTCTTATGAACCCTTCAATGTTCTTCTGTCTAACTGCAGGATGGGACGCCGATGAATCGAGTTCAGATGGAATCCGTCCAGCAGATCTCGTCTGTCTGATCACACCAAAGCGATGCGCTCGGAGTTTCCACGGCTCACACTTCCTGCCGTACGACATTCAGAAGAGATACGAGCTGAACTTGAGGTTTCTTGGGACTGATTGTATTGTTGAACTGTGATCGCCTCCTGTTTCAACTGCTGTAATGTTTTTAGACATCACAGATTGAACTAAACTGCATCTGATATACAGAATATAAACAACAGAGTGGGTTGAACTTTTCAGAGATTTTATTGTTTATTATAAAATACTCAATCTTGTGACAAATGTGCTTCCAATGTTGACAAGGAATGGCCGACAACTTTAAACCTCAAACGTCACATTTAAATCTGTTGGATGAACTGAGCATCATTCTGCACCACAGATTGAGTTATAAATGTGCTAAATGACAAGTGGCCAGAATGAAGCGGTTTCTCCATCAGTACAAGCTTTAACAGCCGCTCCATCACTGAATTTCCATCTGTGGAGGAAAGACCTTCCACCAGCACACACCTGAAAACACGACAACGATAAAAACAGTCAAACATCACATTTTAAGAGCGACTGTAAATTCCACAAACTAATTCTGCCAATACAAACCTCACAATTCACTTCTAGGAATGAATACGCAACAGGCCTCAAACGTCAGACGCACACGGCAGCTTCACCAGGAAATTAACCTAAACAGATCAAATGAACAAAATTGAAAAATAAATTACTAATAAAGACAGGACTAACAAGTAAGTATTACAGAATAGGTGTTCTCTTTGGTCATACGCAGTTTGTACTAGTAACAATGTGTTTTACAAATTGATTCTCGAAAAGGAAATGAGCTGAACAGGGCACGTGACAAACTCCCAGGACTAGGTCGAGCAAACAACGGAGATTGGTTATTCTAAAATGCATAGAGAGTGCAATAGGTGGCCTGGAAATTTAACTCTCAGGATTTGGCGCCCAATGTCAACGCTTGGGTGGGGGGGGGCAGGCGACAGGCACCATGCAGATGTGACAAACTATATTTAACATCTGCGACGGTGGTGAGCAACTTAAGTATCTGAGAAAGCAACAGGTAAAACTGAGTGTGAACAGGAGAGCAAATGAAGTTTACCTCACCGACACAGGGCTACTGAACTAGCCCCGAGACAGAGCAGCCAACAGGAATCACTTCTGTAGATGCAACGCTTGATGCTCCAGGACCCGTTTGAGGACAGACACTCCACTCTTTACAGTAGCAGAGCGCTTGGATTCAACGAAGCATTTCTTTCAGCTCTTTCTGGGTTTTTGGTTCAACTCAAGGATTAAGAATGGTGCTGGATTAGCTTACTACTGAGGGTTATTCCCTTAATTACACTAATGCACTAGGGGTTAGGTGCCCTAATGTTGGCGTTCAGGGGTAAAGTCTGATTCTGAAAACCTTTGGTATATTTTTCAAATGCTAGTGGTTCCCATCTCAAAAATATGCAATGGCTAATTGAGCAAATTTACTGCAATAATGTGTTGTGTGTGTGCGTGTGTGTGTTCTATAGGGTTTAAAACACAAACAGAACATTTTTTGCACTACTTTAAGAGCAGTATTTAAAATCCACCACTAATGTCAGCATGGACCAAGGACTAAGAATATATTAAATATTGTAACTCTCAAAACGGTCCACTCTTGAGCTACATTAAACGGCATGCGTTACAGTAATGGCGGATTGAACTTTCATGGAGACTGCACCAGGTTTTAATGTCTGGAGTGGGCCGGAGCTTCATTCTTCTGGTAGAACATCAGTAGTCTTTGTCTTTTTCAATAAGTTATCTTTACATGCATCTACTCGCTACACAAGTCTCTTCTACAGCTAATCGTACAATCAACCCTTTATGGGTGAATCTCAGTAAAATATGATGCCAGGTCACATTTCAGATTTTTGAAAAATTAAGGAAATCTTGTGCATGAAGAAAATGAAGCCTATATTTACAACCATTCAAATTAAGACTGCTTGCATTTTTACATGCATAATTTTTAATAATAAACTGTGCCATTAATGGTCATGAAAAAGGACAAAATAATGTCCTTAAAAGTTCGTTTTTTTTTTTATTTATTTTTTTTTAATGCAAATTAATTTTTCTCTATTGGTTTGGGGGTGAAAATGAGTTTAGGAGATTCACACTGATGCTGAAAGAAAAACTTCCCATCTTGTAGATTTTTGAAAGGCACAAACAGGATTCAGAGCATTTGAACAAATGGTTTCGTTTAATGAGCTCCATGAAGCCAAAAATGGATCAGCAAACAAAAGAATTAAAACAAAAGGAGTCAAATCTTCATACAAAGAACACAAGAGCACAAGTCTTCTTCTCAGTTCTGGAGTGTACTGTTAACAATTTCTGCTTCTCTTTCAAGTAATTGATTAATGGATTTTGTCAAGAGTCCATTATTACATCAACACACAGTTTAAAATGCAGGCATGGAGCGGAGACAGATACCTCAGGCGGAGCGAGAATTAGCACATCTGCGCCAGTGTCTGCCCACTCCAGCTGCGCAGCCGTCACCAGTCTGCAAGGAATTCACTTTTTGGATACTGGACATGGACAATAGATCCCCTTACAGCTTTTAAAATAAGGAGCCTTTTATTTAATAAAAAAAAAAAAAAAACAGCAGCTCCGTTGACGTAACGCACCGTGCTGGTGCAAAGAACTAGTTGTACTTGTAACAGATGCTTACAAATAAAATGACAAAGAAACAAATATAAAATACAAAAGAGCCTAAGAGGAGGTTAAATCACACCAAAGATACTCCACACTCCCCATAAAAGCAAATTAAATCTCGGCAGGACCGATACCAACAGCAACAGACAAGGTTTGGTCAGCATTCGCAAATTTAACGTTTTTTTTTTTTTTTTTTTAATGAGGTATCAATGAGACTCATTGTGCAGAAGAGGAACAAATTTGCTTCTCTTCCAAAGTGATAACATCCACAGCCAATGAAGATAAAATGGCATTTTCCCCCCTTTAAGAGTACTTGATATAAGATAGAGAGAGAGAGAGAGAGAGAGGGACAGAGAGAGAGAGAGTGAGACAGAGAGGGAGAGACAGCAGTCTTTAGAAAGTTCAGCCAGTGATGTGTCGTGTCTTGGGTTTAGTCTTGAGCAGCTGAGGAGGAATATCACACATGAGGACACGGAAGAATCTCAACAGGGTTTAACACAGACACTCCCTCGCTAACCCGCTGATCCAATCAAGACATGTGAAAACATATGGGGAAAACACGCTAGGGAGAGGGCCAGGGGTCATCTGAGCACTGAATGGCTGCGAGTGATTGAGGAGTGTGTGAGAGAGCAATAAGACTCGTTTGGGAGCGGACATCATTCCGCTAATTAAAGGAAATGGTTAGGTGTGTGTATTGACGCCCGCTGTCCTGCTTTGGATATTTCACCTCAGCAAAGATGGAAGGCTGCCATTTAATGAGACCGAGCACAAGCGTTTGGCCATTTAACAGAAAAATAAAATAAAAGAAACCCACATTCAAAATGATAACTGGTCTTGAACGTGCCCTTTGCCTTTAAAACGGCACACTTTGTTTGTTTTGGATTTAAAATGTTCCCCAACTTATGCATAAAACTAAAAAAAAAATAAAAAAACATCTAAAATGGTATTTTGCCGAAACGGTTCTAGGAACTCTTGAAAAACGTGTTTCGCCGCTCTACGTTGTAAACAAGGGCAGTCTATATGCTTGTATGGGGATTGTAGAGCAGTAGAGGCTATTACATACCATAACTATCATAGCCATCTCTGTAAGACCCGCCCCGATCACCATAACCTGAACCCCTGCAAGAGAACACACAAACAACCACGTTGACAACGACACAAGAATGCAAACAGATGCTGTATAATCTATACTCAAAAGCACGCAGTCACACTTGATCAGTGGTCATCACTCACCGGTCTCGGCTGTAGCCGCCGCCCCCTCCGGAAGAGTACCCGCCTCCACCTCCGCTTTTGTATCCTCCGCCGCCGCCATAGCTCCGATCCCCTCCGTAACTACGGTCACCACCGCCGTAGCCACCACCACCACCACCTTAAAAGGACGGGACGACATTATAATATTAAGAATTCACAAACTCTCATTACTGGAGTCAAGATAAACAGTGAAGATCTTTTCACACAATTGCACATTCAAGCTGCTCACCTCTCGGACCTCCTCTTCCTCGCCCTCCTCTGAAGAATCCTCCACCTCCTCTTCCTCCTCCTCCACCACCACCACCCCTGTAGGAGCCACCACCCGATCGTCCGCCGCCACCCTTACCAGCTTCATCCACACGGATCGTCCGGCCATCAACAGACTG
>NC_059348.1:56373991-56378991 GCF_019703515.2 Myxocyprinus asiaticus | reverse complement strand
TAATGAATAAAGCTGAATGTCTGAGCTTGACCAGAGTATATTTCTGAAGGTCTGCTGTATCCTTTAATGGAAATACTTCCTTAAATTAAAACACAAACACATGTTTTTTGTTTTCCAGAGGCTACTGCAGAACAGGAGTGACCCAGATATACAGTGTCCTGATTGCATAAGCAGGAAATATTATATATAAAGCGAGACGGTCACAGAGGAGTGTGTGTGTGTGAGCACATTCTGTTCCAGACGGAGCTGTTCAGAGCGGTTCTGATCCACCTCGACCCACTGCTGTAACCATAGTAACATCCTCACAACACCACTGAACGCAGAGAGAGAAAATACAGGCATTCAGAGACACAGTGAGCTTGAGTAGATTCCAGTTCTTTCTTTCATCTATGCAGAGTCAACTATCGCAAATGCATTGGTAGTTTGACTTCCTGAAGAGTGTAAACACTGTGTTTGTTTGAGTGGCCCATCCAGCCCAACACAACAACATGCGTCCCATCCCACCCAAATCACTACGTGGCGACAGGGAAGAGACAAGTGATGAAAATGAAGAAGAAGCTGTAACACTTCGTCCAAATATGCATGCTTCCCTAATATACAGTACAGTATGCCAGTGGAGAGGTGTGTCTGAACCCTCAGCATTCATAAAACAGTAAGCGAGAAATATCAGGATGACCGACTATTTTTGCGGTTGTTATTATTACGTCATATATTCGCAGGGTTGCCAACTTTGGTTTTCTGGTTGGAGTGAGATTTTTATGACATGGCCACAGTCGCATTAATGCACGGGCGAAATGTTCAAGCGACCCAGGACATAGTGTTCGTATTTGATACTAGTGCTATCTTTAATTTCTAACACCACGACAAAACCTAATCTAGCCCTACAAGGCAAATAAAGATCTGTTTGTTTATTTATTTGTTTTTGGCATTCACAATTCCAAAACACCCATGGCACAACCAGGGTTTTTTTCCTGCGTCCATAAATGGTCTTTCATGCACAAGCTCAAAGTGAGTTAGTTGCATAATTGCAATTAATTACTAATTAACATTTACTTCAAAATGCCATGGGAACTGATGCACACTAAACTAACTTAAAGCTACACTATGTAACTTTTTTTTGGTAAAAAAGAACAAAATGTTATTAATGAGAGAGTGCAACAAAAATCCATCTTCCAAACCATATCTTTACCCAAATACACTTTGATAAACCTATAATAATGATTTATATGCAGCAAATACATAGAAGCAGAGCCGAAGCACAACCAAAACAATGTTCTTCCGCAAGACACATGCAGTTTTAACCACTAGAGGGCCAAAAGTTACATAGTGTAGCTTTAATTTACCTTATTTAAATAACACCTAATTATGAAAGGTCTAGTTATTAGTAGACCACTGGGAATGTAGTAAAAAATTTTTGTTTTCTATACTGAAATGTTCCTTTCCTTTTATTATAGGCCCGAAAATTCAAGCTTCTTTTTTTATTTTTCTCCCTTTTTCTCCCCAATGTGGAATGCCCAATTCCCAATGCGCTCTAAGTCCTCATGGTGGCGTAGTGACTCACCTCAATCCAGGTGGTGGAAGACGAATCTCAGTTGCCTCCGCGTCTGAGACAGTCAATCTGCACATCTTATCACGTGACTTGTTGAGCACGTTACCGTGGAGACGTAGTGCATGTGGAGGCTTCACGCTATTCTCTGCGGCATCCACGCACAACTCACCACGCGCCCCACCGAGAGCGAGAACCACATTATAGCGACCACGAGGAGGTTACCCCATGTGACTCTACCCTCCCTAGCAACCGGGCCAATTTGGTTGCTTAGGAGACTTGGCTGGAGTCACTCAGCACGCCCTGGATTCAAACTCATGACTCCAGGGGTGATAGTCAGACACACACACACACACACACACACACACACACACACACACACTCACACATACACTTACAGAGACACACACACACACACACACACACACACATCACACATACACTTACAGAGACACACACACACACCACACACACACACACACACACACACACACATTCACACACACACAGACACACACACTCACACACACACAGACATTCACACACACACAGACACACACACACATTCACACACACACACACACTCACACACACATAGACACACACACACACACACACACACACACACACACACACACACACACACACACACACACTCACACACACACACACACACACATTCACACACACACAGACACACACACACACACACACATTCACACACACACATTCACACACACACCCACACACACTCAACACACAAACACACACACACAGAAACACACACATAGACACACACACACATTCACACACACACAGACACAAACACACACACACAGACACAAACACACACACACACACACATTCACACACACACAGACACAAACACACACACACACACACACATTCACACACACACAGACACACACATACACACACAAACACACACACACACACACACAGACACACACACACAAGAATCTTCTAGTACATACAGAAATACAACAGCTAGACACAGAATTACAGAGTGATAGTTTTTGAGTTTTCATACAGGACAAAAGGAAAGGTAATTATGTTCAAATTAATTTACATGTTTTTTTTTTTTTTTTACATGCACATACATTTCTTAGATGCTTTGTGTGTGACAGTATGCTCAGTACATCTGGTTAAAAAAAAAAAAAGCTTAAATGTAGCAGTCTACTTTTGGCATGTAGCATGAAATGTAACTTACTTTCTCTGAAGTGTAACTTTTATCTTAGCTTAACTCATTTTTCTGTATGTAGTTGTTTGCTTAGCTTGCTAGATTTTTTGAGTAGCTTGCCCAACACTGCTAATTTGACACCAGTCTCCACTTCAAATCATCTTTACTAGCAGTGCAATGATCGGCTAAAAGGAGTTTCTAATATTGACTGTTAAATGTGGGTGTTATATGATAAAATGTGTCGTCAGACAAAACAGTGCTACAACAATATATACAAGGCCTCAGTCTGTGAATCAATGTGCATAATGTCCACAGTCTTTATCTGGCTTAATATTTAGTGGAGACCGGGGCTAGTTGTCACACTTTTTTTGCTCCAGTGAATATTTCTCAAGGTAGGTCTGTTTGTGAAAGTCAGTTCCTGTATAGATACAAACCTTGAAGTCACGAGAAAAAAAAAAAAAAAGCATTGAACATTTCTATTGCTAATGCCCAGGAAAAAAAGATACAGTTCTTTGAGCCAATGTCGGGGTAAGTTGTCACAACGGAACCATCCACCAAACTCGGCACAGACCTTCAGCCTGTTCTGACTCAGGTTGCTTTTCTAACATCAGAGTTACAGTTTTAGCACAGCGGATGATCAAAAATCCCCCCCAAAATCCCATTGACTTACATTCATGGAATGTTCAAGACTATTCAAACTCCAAATATCAAAACAATTAAAAAATTCCAATGTAAACAAGTTTAATCTGCTTTAACTGTGTCTCCCTCTCTCTATCTGGCATGTGTGTGACATTGTGCTTTGTACATTTGAAGCTTTATTGAGATGTGTAAAAGATCACGTGTGAGCGTGTGTGATTCACTCAATGTCCCTGACACACACAGTGTTGTGTTTATAAATAGTGTTATTACACAAACCTTGCTGAAGTGATTTGAATGGGGACATTGTGATTCATGTTGTTAATGTTGCACCATGACTCGTGATCTCTGGCCGGACGGACACATGAAGGCGTGTTAGAGCGCGGCCGATGCGTGTCACAGTGCTGTGATGGCGTGGGCTTCACACACACACACACACACACACACACACACACACACACACACACACAATGATTTCACAGTGAGTAGCTGCTGTCCGGCCGCACCGTTACACATTACAGTTTAAACATTTACTATCAGAGTTCTGACTTTAATTAAAATGGTACCAGAGTCAAGACCAAGCCTTCCAAAATCCAGACCCAGACCAACATGAGACCCCATATGACCCAGATCCAGACCAAGATCTGTTGGTCCAATAAGGAGAAAAAGATGAATTTACTGCATAGTTCCTTTCACAGAGCAAACAATTAAGTTTGACATTATTTTCAATGCAAAAACATGTTCCATGACCTCTGGAGAATGAAGATACCGTGCAGACCGTTAGCACCTGTAGACTGTGGTCTTTCCCAAGACATTAAACCCAGATGCTGATCCAGACCACATGAGTTTATGTGGTTTCAGCAGGTCACATGAGCAAGACCAGAAGATCAAGACTCAACTCTTCATGATCACTAGAAAGAAACAGGGAATTGCACTCAGATGAACCACCCTCTACTTCCTCCTGGAGTCGCCAATTTCCTGTTTTCGGTGGTTTAATTAAAACATAAAAATGTCTTGTGGTGTAACCATTTGGAGACACTAAAAAATAAAATAAAAGTTTCATTAAAAGCTGAAATTCTTGAAAAGAGAAATATTGTCATAGGGAGTTTGGACTCTATTATTATTTCATAAAAAATTATATTTGAAAAACTTTTGTCCACCAAATCAAAGTCATGTAGTGTAACAATCAAACATGTAAGCTGCCATTCTGTTGTTTATGTTGACAAAAAACATAAAACAGAAAGGAGCCCTTTAGACCCGCATAACTGTGTGTGAAGTAAAAAAAAAAAATAATAATAATCTGATATTTTTACATTTTTATCAAAAGGCAAATTTTTATTCAGGTCAAATAGAGTAACTCTGAGAAAAATGTGATATTTGTGACTTAAAAATTCATGATATTATTAAGAAATATTTTTACCAAAAATGAAAATTGTCATCATTTACTCACCCTCATGCCATCCCAGATGTGTATGACTTTCTTTCTTCTGCAGAACACAAATGAAGATTTTTAGAAGAATATTTCAGCTCTGTAGGTCCATACAATGCAAGTGAATGGTGACCAGAACTTTGAAACTCAAAAAAGCACATAAAGGCAGCATAAAAGTAATCCACAAG
>NC_059348.1:56341491-56368991 GCF_019703515.2 Myxocyprinus asiaticus | reverse complement strand
TGCTTGGACGAAGGGCAAAACACTAATGAACTAAATCTCTATGTGTGCCTGGGCCTGCTTGGACGAAGGGCAAAACACTAATGAACTAAATCTCTATGTGTGCCTGGGCCTGCTTGGACGAAGGGCAAAACACTAATGAACTAAATCTCTATGTGTGCCTGGGCCTGCTTGGCCAAATGGCAAAACACTAATGAACTAAATCTCTATGTGTGCCTGGGCCTGCTTGGACGAAGGGCAAAACAATAATGAACTAAATCTCTATGTGTGCCTGGGCCTGCTTGGCCAAATGGCAAAACACTAATGAACTAAATCTCTATGTGTGCCTGGGCCTGCTTGGACGAAGGGCAAAACACTAATGAACTAAATCTCTATGTGTGCCTGGGCCTGCTTGGACGAAGGGCAAAACACTAATGAACTAAATCTCTATGTGTGCCTGGGCCTGCTTGGACGAAGGGCAAAACACTAATGAACTAAATCTCTATGTGTGCCTGGGCCTGCTTGGACGAAGGGCAAAACACTAATGAACTAAATCTCTATGTGTGCCTGGGCCTGCTTGGACGAAGGGCAAAACACTAATGAACTAAATCTCTATGTGTGCCTGGGCCTGCTTGGACGAAGGGCAAAACACTAATGAACTAAATCTCTATGTGTGCCTGGGCCTGCTTGGACAAAGGGCAAAACACTAATGAACTAAATCTCTATGTGTGCCTGGGCCTGCTTGGACGAAGGGCAAAACACTAATGAACTAAATCTCTATGTGTGCCTGGGCCTGCTTGGACGAAGGGCAAAACACTAATGAACTAAATCTCTATGTGTGCCTGGGCCTGCTTGGACGAAGGGCAAAACACTAATGAACTAAATCTCTATGTGTGCCTGGGCCTGCTTGGACGAAGGGCAAAACACTAATGAACTAAATCTCTATGTGTGCCTGGGCCTGCTTGGACGAAGGGCAAAACACTAATGAACTAAATCTCTATGTGTGCCTGGGCCTGCTTGGCCAAATGGCAAAACACTAATGAACTAAATCTCTATGTGTGCCTGGGCCTGCTTGGACGAAGGGCAAAACACTAATGAACTAAATCTCTATGTGTGTCTGGGCCTGCTTGGACGAAGGGCAAAACACTAATGAACTAAATCTCTATGTGTGCCTGGGCCTGCTTGGACGAAGGGCAAAACACTAATGAACTAAATCTCTATGTGTGCCTGGGCCTGCTTGGACGAAGGGCAAAACACTAATGAACTAAATCTCTATGTGTGCCTGGGCCTGCTTGGACGAAGGGCAAAACACTAATGAACTAAATCTCTATGTGTGCCTGGGCCTGCTTGGCTGAACTGCAAAACACTAATGAACTAAATCTCTATGTGTGCCTGGGCCTGCTTGGCCGAATGGCAAAACAATAATGAACTAAATCTCTATGTGTGCCTGGGCCTGCTTGGCTGAACAGCAAAACACTAATTAACTAAATCTCTATGTGTGTCTGGGCCTGATTGGACAAGGGGAAAATACTAATTAATGACATCTCTGTGTGGCTGGGCCTGCTAGGCTGAACAGCAAAACACTAATTAACTAAATCTCTATGTGTGACTGGGTCTGCTTGGCCGAATGGCTTAAACGGCTTGTGACCTTACTCATAATGTATACTTGAACCAGGAAAACCCAGAGCTTATTTAACTTGTGACTTAGACCATCTGTGTGTGGATTTATTTAAATTAATGGCCTAAGATAGCAATGTGTGATTTGGCTATGGGCTTACCTTGATAAAGGCGTCTATGCGTTATGGCCAAAAGCAGACCTTACCGTGCAAGCAGATAGAAGAAAAGCCCAGCAACCACCTGAGTGGCATTTTAAGAGAAATAACTCTCCCAGAGCGAAACCGGCTTACTTGTAAACTAAGCAAATTTAAATGTTAGGCAAAGAGAGAGAACTTACTTCGAAGGACATATCAGCTTACACCATGTGAGCTGATTGTCTTGACATTTCACATGTGAGTGAGCTTATTGGCTAACAGATAACAAGTTCAAAGAACCTGTTAGCTTCATGCCTGAACTTGGTAATTTTTGTCAAATGCATGAAACAGTGAGAGCAATTTTGATTTCAAGAAAAACGTATTTTAAGTTATTTTTTATAACTTGTTACAATGTAATGGTGATATTCAGATGTTTTGCTGATTTTCAGATGTTAAACATTAATTTTTTTGCAACTTTGCATTAAATCAACTATGAGTGGGGTCTCTTCACGTGAGGAGATTAATCTATGTGTTGTGCTCCTTTGTTTTGTTTTGATCCATGAACACATCAGTCAAAAGAGCCACAAACAGTCATGTTAAAGAGGCTGCAGGTGTGTGTGAGATGCCAAAAACAGTATAGATGAGCAGAATTTTATAGCTCTGTGTGTGTGTGAGTGTGTCTTTGTGTGTGAGTGTCTGTTACTGTGTGTGTGTGTCTGTTAATGTGTGTGTGTGTGTGTGTGTGTGTCTTTGTGTGTGTGTGTCTGTTAATGTGTGTGTGTGTGTGTGTGTGTGTGTGTGTGTGTCTGTGTGTCTGTTAATGTGTGTCTTTGTGTGTGTGTGTGTGTGTGTGTCTTTGTGTTTGTGTGTCTGTTTGTGTTTGTGTGTGTGTGTGTGTGTGCACGTGCTCATACGCCTGGCATCATGTGGTGTAATTTCACCTCTGGTGTTCTGATCTTAATTAAAATCTTACATCTTATCAAATATTGATCCTGGCTGTTTTGGTCGTGCATAAAGCTTGCACATTTTTGGCAATTAATTTTTACCAACTTTTCTGAAGTCCTAGGAATACCAATTTAACCCTCTGCTTTTATAACAATTTTTTGGAGTGCTGGAGCAAGATCTTGTAATAGATTATAATGGTGTTTGCTGCTCTTTTAGCCAGATGCCTCATACTGTTTAAATGGAAAGATAGCCTTCTGCCCATCGTCAATAACTGGATTACAGAACTGACTTTGGAAAACATCCAGTATTCAGTAAAATGTAATACTCAAAATTTTAGAATATTTGTCAGCCTATCTCATCATATGTTGTCTTGTCTTCCAAAACTGTAATCACTACCTTCCTTTTTTCTGTTTTTCACTGAATTTTTAATGCAAGTTTTCTGTTATAATTGATATTTAATTTTTGCTACTTGAATTGCTTGAAGCGGGCAGCGGAACGTGTGTGCATTTAAAACAGTGCCACTCTCACGGAAGAGGTTCCGATGCCACACAGACTGGACTATTTTATTCTTTGTTTTGAATTGGAGGTGCTGTTCTGGACCGTTCTGCCCCAATTTAACCCCTGCACATGACGTGCTTGTTTAAATGTTTTCTCTCTCTCATCTCTGTCACTGTCTGTCTCTCCTTTTTTAATGTTTGTCTGTTGGACATGTTTCACCTCGAGGACAATACCAATGAGGTCAGGGTCAAGGGTCACGGCCCTGAGCTCGGCTGCAGCTTTTTTTTTTTTTTAGTGTGATGAATAAAAGAGTGCTGCTGAACAGAGGTCACAGGACACTGATGACCTCTTGAGTGCAACACACACACACACACACACACACACACACTTTGTCAAGCCAACATACTAATTATTAACAAATGTTAAAAATATTGTTCATGATATACCATGATATCGTATAGAAGCTTATTGTAAAGTGTGAGCGATACTTCCTCTCCACGCCTGAGAAAACCCCTCACGTGCTGCTGTCGTGCCAGACAGGATATGATGCATCACAGTGGACACAGCTTCCTCTCACCATTACTTCCTCTTCTTTATCAGCACATCGAGATCTGCACAGGACGTTGGGTAATGATCCAGGATGCAGCAGCACGTCTGGTCTTTAATGAACCAAAGAGAGTGCATGTTACACCCCTCCTTGTCTCTCTTCACTGGCTGCTGGTTGATGCACAGATCAAATTCAAGTCTCTGATGCTGGCATACAGAACAGTCACTGGGTCTGCTCCAGAATACCTAAAATCATTTCTGCAGAGCTACATTCCCATCAGAAGCCTGCGGTCTACAAATGAGCGGCATCTTGTTGTTCCACAAAGAGGCACCAAATCACTTTCCCGGACTTTCAGTGATGGAACGATCTCCCCAACTCCATCCGTGAAGCAGAGTCCCTCTCTGTCTTCAAAAACCGGCTTAAGTCACATCTTTTCCATGAGCACTTGACCATACACTCATAAAATATATATCTCATCTGTTTTGGATAGTATTCTTCTGATGCAATTGAAACATTATAATGCAGCACTTTTCATACGGCTGTCTCCTTTAAATGAATCACTTATGTTGTATTACTCCTCTTTTGTAAGATGCTTTGGATAAAAGCGTCTGCCAAATGAAGAAATGTAACTGTAAAAGTATCTTAAAGTAGTTTTTTTGACTGTAAGCTTTGAAGTGGAAAAAAAGGTTTATATTGGCAAATAGTTGCATTAGACAGGAACTGGCTCTCCTTCCTCTTATTGTGACACGCAGAAATGCTGAAAGACACAATCAGTCACAGAACGCACTCAGAGATAATTTACACTAAATAACAACAAATCTAAAAGTGACATTAAATTCATTTAACTGAAGTATCGTATTGTAGCGGTAGCAATGATATTGGTATTGATAGTACTTGGCATCGGATGGATTTTCATTTGAAAATGCATTGAATGCGTTTCCGCCTCTCATCCACAATCCACTCTCCATTACCACATTTTCAAACGAAAAGAGATTAGTGTGGATATGATCTCAGAGCGTTTTAGTACGCCGTTCTGTCCACATCAGCAGAACAATGCAGATGTTTAAGAACTGAACAGAACTGATGAAAATCATTCAGTTCCACAGCCCTATTTTAAGAGCGCAAAGTGCCGCACTATGCAATATGTCATACACGCAAAGTCAGTGGGCATGGCCTTGAAGTTTTCATATTTTTGTGCAAGCATGCATTAAGTGTAGGAAATTTTGTGCACACAGTGCTAATGGGCTGGGTCCAGTGCAGTTTAATTCTGAAGTTCTTTTCCGGTTATTAAATAGTCCATTATCTGTCAAGCACCAGCGATATAAACCAAAACAGCACATTCAGAAGAAGTTTTTCAGGTAAATGGACTGTATGTATGAAAATGAAATTAAAATGTGTCCTTGATGAATGTCGGGCATATTTCTATAACAGTGAGCACGATCCTTTTATACAGTACGCATGGAAAATGTGATTCTCGTCAGAATTTGGATGAACACTCCATTAAATTATAGAGAATGTAACTATTATTAATCATATTGATCAAGTGACACACAAATAACGGCTAGTAATAATAGTGATTGTATCGGCACGAACTTCACTTCTGCCGGTTGATTTTGAACAATTAAATTCATTTTCTGAAACATGAAAAATTAAACCAAAAATATTTCAAAACTGAAATTACACTTCAAACAGAATGAAAATATAATCAAAATAATTATTCAAAAAAAAATCATAACTTCAACTTCTTCCACCGGCCCGTTTTCCAGTGACTTAAAAATCACTCTACGACAACAGGTGGAAAAATACCAATACGATCATAAATACAACTGTAAATATAAACATAATAATAACTGAAAAATAAACCATGAGCTATTGATAGTTTAATATAAATCTCATACATTTTTGTTTTAATATAAGATGTCTACAACAGTGATTGTCAGGGACATTATTTGATGTTCTATATTTTCGAGTTTTGACATGAACTTTATTTCCACCTGCTGGTGAAATCTCCAAACTGCAAATGCAGGAACTGAGTTTAAACTTTGCGCTGAGTTAAGACGTGATTCTGAAACATCTTAGCGCAATGACCAATTTCTCAGGAAACTTTGCGGCACTTCATTAACATATAATAAACCCACAGTTTGCGCGCATACACCCACAGATAGCGCAAACACTCCCACCCATGCCCACTTGCACTGGAGCGATAACTGCGATTAGAATTAACATACTCACTAAAATTAGATAAGGTGCTGTTGCACGTTGCACTGCACCTAGTGCAGTCACAAAAATAGAGCCCACAGTATTTTGTTAAAAAAGGAACCGGTTCTCGGGTATCTCAGCGAGTATAGATGCTGACTATCATACCTAGAGTTGTGAGTTTGAATCCAGGGTGTGCTGAGTGACTCCAGCCAGGTCTCCTAAGCAACCAAATTGGCCCGGTTGCTAGGGAGGGTAGAGTCACATGGGGTAACCTCCTCGTGGTCGCTATAATGTGGTTCTAGCTCTCGGTGGGGCACGTGGTGAGTTGTGCGTGGATGCCGCGGAGAATAGCATGAAGCCTCCACACAAGCTCAACAAGTCACGTGATAAGATGCGCGGATTGACGGTCTCAGATGCGGAGGCAACTGAGATTCACTACACCACCTCGAGGACTTAGAGCGCATTGGGAATTGGGCATTCCAAATTGTGGAGAAAAGGGGAGAAAATCAAAAAAAAAAAAAAAAAAAGGAACCGGTTCTCGATTCTCAACCCAAATCAAGACAGGGTCAGAATGATAAACACATATGATGTTTTGAAACGCAGCCGCAGTTAAATATTCGACAACAACACGTGGTCACAATTATAGTCTGCAGTTGTTATGAGCTGAACGTCTACAGCAGCGGTTTATTGTTAAACATCCAGTATAGATCTGATTCCGGTCTTTCTCCAGGACTCAAAATCACTCGTCACTGTGAACTCAGTTTTTATTGTAAACGAGCTTCATTACTGCAGTCCAGTCACAGTGTTTCAGTGACTGATTATGTAGTCACTCATCAAATAGCACATCAGTTTTTACACCAATTCTAGTGTTGACTTTATTCATCAAGTGTGCTGTGATGTCACACTCATTGTTTTACGTTTCATATCCTCCTTTAAAAATAAGCACAGTTGGACTGAAACCACGATAACCCGGTGAACCAAACCAACAACTGACAAACACACCTGTGAGTCTGACTGATATCAACGTCTGTCTGTGTTTGTGTGTGTGTGTGTGTGTGTGTGTTTAAAACCACCATTTGAGTAACACACTAACAAACATGAGCGCTGTTACCTGACTCAACGAGTGTCTAGACCAGACCGAACACCTAACAGATGATAAAAAAAAACATACAAAACAATGTAACCAGGAATTACAAATGCTTACGGTTTATCAGATAAATATCATTAATAATAGGGTGTTTCTTCAACTTCGGTCACTTTCATGTACCAGCGGGTTGATTTTAACTAAAACAAACAGATTTCCAGTTGTGGTGTCATTTCCAGCACACCAAATAATTCCCCCCCAATACAGTTTTGTCTAAAGTTAGTGTACTTGATAACCAAGTGGACGAAAGTGTCAGTGAAGAGCATACTTGAGATGAAATATGACACAAAACAAAGAAAATATCACTTGTATTGTGAATGATTTGTATCATTCACACTGTAATTTAGTAAAATTATGCAAAAAGTGGGAAAATATTATTTAATTATATTTAGAATCCATAAAATGTGAGCAAGACAAAGGAGTCGTTGCTTTATTTGAAAAAGGTTAAAAGTGTAATTTCCGGGGGCCTGGGTATCTCAGCGAGTATTGACGCTGACTGTCACCCCTGGAGTCGTGAGTTTGAATCCAGGGCGTGCTGAGTGACTCCAGCCAGATCTCCTAAGCAACCAAATTGGCCCGGTTGCTAGGGAGGGTAGAGTCACATGGGTTAACCTCCTCGTGGTCATGATTAGTGGTTCTCGCTCTCAATGGGGCGTGTGGTGAGTTGTGTGTGGATCGTGGAGAGTAGCATGAGTCTCCACATGCTGTGAGTCTCCGCGGTGTCATGCACAACGAGTCACGTGATAAGATGCACGGATTGACAGTCTCAGAAGCGGAGGCAACTGAGACTTGTCCTCCACCACCCGGATTGAGGTGAGTAACCACGCCACCACGAGGACCTACTAAGTAGTGGGAATTGGGCATGCCAAATTGGGAGAAAAGGGGATAAAATAAAATAAATACAAAAATTTCATGTCATTTCAGCACATAATTCAATTAAACACAATACAGAATTTGAGATGTACTTTTAATTTTTATCACTCATTACGCGGCTCTCTGGAATACTCAATTCTGATTGGTCAACTGCGCCATCTAGTGGTCTGATATTTCTCAGTAACAAGCGCACATCCACACATCACACTGCTCATCCGGGCATTGCGAGACATCTTTCCTGCTTCTCAGATCACTGTGCGGTCTTTTCATCTCATATCAATATTTCATGGGCATTTATTTATTTATTTGAAAGTAGTCTTGTAATAAGCTGGATAATGAGCAGTCAGATGTTCATTAATTACTAAATAAACAACAACAGATCTCTTATGCAAACCGGAAGTGGATTTCAGCTCTTTTGTGATTTAATTCTTACATTTATGCATTTGGGCAGGCACTTTTATCCAACGTAACTTACAGTGCATTCAAGGTTTACATTTTTTCAGTTTGTGTGTTCCCTGAGAATCAAACCCATGATCTTAGTGCTGCTAGTGTCATGATCTACCATTTGAGCTACAGGAAACTTCTCACATAATTACATAATTGAAATGCAAATGAATATTGTATGTCCATGTATTAATTAATTTGGTTAGTAGTCGTGTAATAAGTGGGATAATGTAGTCAGCCGGTTGTTATCGCAAAATAAACCCCTTCAGGGTGATATAAAAGTCTTCTGCTTCACGTCGGGGTCCTGATTACCCTGTCGGGGTTTATTGTGCGATAACCAGCTGACTGTACATTATCCCTTACATAACAATTATGCTAAATAAATTTAAGACAAGAAAACTACGCACATCACACACGTATTCAGATTCCCAGTATGCACTGCGGCATGAATAAATTATGCAAATTTCTGTGTTACTGTCTTTTTTATTACTGTTTGCTGCTTTTATTTATGCTGTTGGTTGTTGAGTTTGTCATTTTCAGGTATATGTCATGTAGCAATAATTGAAAGCTCATCTTTTTACTCGATGTATTTGATTGTCACCATCATTGTGATTTGCATGTAAAGTGTTGAGGCCAATGTGTGTCTCCCAGACATATTTCAAAGCTTCATATATTTATGGCAAAGTACTTCATAATTCTCCAATCGAAGCCAGAAAGTAGTATGAAATAGCTGAACAATGACATACTAGTTGTGAACATTCAAACACCAGCCACACTGCGGTGAGAGGCGTTTAGAGCTGCATTTAAATACAAGGATGAACAATACTACACGTAAAACATCAGCTAACATGACATTAATATGTGTAATCAGTTACTTCATGCCTCCTCCTATGAGGAGAATTCACATGAGATCAGTAAAAGAAGCTGTTTTAACAACTCAGTGATGATTTAAAGCAATATATATATATGCAGTAGATAATGTGTAATTTGTAATGTTTACATTGTGCATTAATGGTGCTAATGTGCTAATATGCTATAAGCAGCCATACTATGCACCGATTACAATCTGTTATTGTAATTTATGTTGACACTGATACTACTGCAATAATGGGTGTATAAATAGGAGTTAATGGGCCAAATACAGACATAAGAATGATGAAGTATCTCACGTTGGGCAAATGTGAATGATTTTCGGCTGCAGATGGCACACGAGTAAAGCAACATATCAAACTACAGAGTGAATGAGTGAAATACACTCTGAGTAGATTTGATTCCTTTTGTTGACTAAGTAAAAAAAATAATATTTGCATGACATATTCTTGGAAAATGTCTCTACTTGAACGATCATACAGATGTAGGTAAAGTTGCACCAGCTCTGCACGCCGGTGTGTTCATGTTGACTGATGTTAACTGACTGAACAGAAATCAGCTGTCGGCCTTAAAGTAGGTGGAGCTCCAGGTCACGCCCACTGATGATGTGGACCAATGGCAGAAAGGTGTTTAGCAGCAGGTAAGAAGTTTTCCTGAAAGTTAGCGCTGGCAAGCTGTTACGAACCAACGAAACAAACGCAAAAACACCTTCGTTTTGGCCAGATTTAGTTCGAAACGACGTCACACCCCTTCTTCGATTTCGTATGAAGTGTGCAGGGGCCTTCAGTTTGAATATGATTAAGGAATCAGACATTGATCTCTGATCATCAGCTGGTCATTGAGCATCAAATAGAAGTTTATTTTTACCTCTCACAATGGGATAGCTCTAATTACTTCTATGGTTATAAATATCACATGATAAAACAAGCAATTAAACTCTTATACTTTGAAGTGAATTAGAATGAAGCTGATTTAACTAAAAAAGGCAAGTTTACTTACCCTCCTGAGAGCCGAGCGTGACTGCGGTGTGCATTTTCCATTTCCCTTTTTGATTTGTAACTAATAGCACCAAATAAACATGCAAAAAAAAAAAAAAAAAAAAACAATCCTACAAATGTATGTCCTCATATGTGGTCAGTGGTCAAGTTGTGAAATTTTAAGTAATATTAAGCTATAAAAAGTCAGATTTTTTTCATCAGATGCATCATCCAATCACTATCAGTCATGTTAAAATAAAATGATACATTATAAATTCTGAATCTATGTACTGATTATCATTGTCACATGTCTGTCAAACATGTTGAGTGATCCAAACATCATCTGCAGCCTGAAACTGAACTTTTGATCAGATTTTAGGAGTGAATGCACTTAACTGCATAGAGTGCTATAGGATGCTCCCTTGCTCCCTATTTAGTGAATGACTTAACCTCCAGTGTGCTGTCTGTCTGCACTGGTCTCAGAACAGTTTGAAATGCACCTTATTTTCATCCTAACTCCATATAAAGCCTCTGAAAGACACATTTATCAGTTTTACATGAATACATTTATTCTCAAAGTGAAATGTAGTGGTTATAGGATTTCGAATAAAAAGCTAGCGCTATTGTCCACTATAGTGGTCATTGTGTTTAACAGCGCGCCGTTTCATGATAAATTGCTCGAATTTTCAAAATGGCATATTGGATGAAACTAGAGACTCAAAAGACTTATAAAAAGTTGTATATTGATTTAAGTCAACTCTATGTTCTGTTTAAACAATTATCCCCATTAAGTTGACACAACGTAACATTTTAAAGCAGCATGAACACTTACTAAGCTGAAACAAGATTTTTAGCTTTTTACAGTGTGATGCATGTACATATACTGTTGGACACAGTTAGTAGACAAATTAAACTAGTGTGTGTGCATGCATGTGTGAAAAATATTTTAATGAGTTTGAGGTCCACAGTGCTAAAAGTGTCCAAACTTGAAGACAAGTACTGCACAAGTTTACACCGGTTACCAAGCGATATGGTTTGTATATCATTCTTGTGTACGTTACCAAGTTACAGCAACTGAACTAATGTTGAAGCTAATAAGCAACACAAAATTTTGACTGGCATTGATAACAAGCAAGGTTCAAATCCACGTGTAGGGGTAAAAACTCAAGAAAAGCAACAACCAAATTCTCTTCGTTTATAAATGTATTGCTTATGAAAAAAAATAGCTTCCAGTTACATGTTTTTTTTTTCCTTCTTATTTTCTTGATACTAGTTTACATTTACAAAACTCACACACATGAGAAAAGGGAACGTGTACACAAAGGGCCAGATGGCGTTATAAATGAATACAGTTGAATCTGAAGTCGTGACCTTTTTCAACTGGACTTCATCAATGAGGTACCTGCTTAAGTTTATATGTCATTATCAAAGGGAAACAAGGAGTGTTGCAACAGGACACAAGAGAGACAAACACAACATGATGAAACTACAGGCAGATCACTTGTGGTAAATCAGCGTCTTTACAATCATTTTAAAAGTAGACAACATAAAACAAGCGTTCACGTTCAGGTCACATACTTTCATTGCAGTTTCGTTCAGAACATAGGGAAACTAATATCTGTACAATCCATGCCAGTCCAGATCAATTGCATGTTTGGTTCCTGTAAGATAACAGAAGGCCACTGCAGCCGAACGCTCATCCTCACACGTAAAACAGTTCACGTGTCACACTACACAATATAAAACACTTTCATAAACCAAAACTGCAATATTTTCTTCACTTCAATAGTACAGTAAAGATGGAAATAAACTCATGCTTGCATCTCTCTGGACACAGATAAACCCATTTCATTGGTTTATGAAATAGTCTCGTATGACCATATGTCATTCAGTACATACAAATCGTCATGTTGATCATGTGATCACAGACGCCCAATAGGAGCCTCCGTTGTGCAGGGAAGCGTTATAGTATTAAGAGTAAGACGATTTGATAATTGATTTTTGTTAGTCAATCCCACAGTACATGCTGCATTATGACTCTGTATTGGATGAATTGGTCTTATAAAATACAGGCCATTATTCACACAGTAATAAATGTTATTTTCTCAAAAGTCATAGGTCTGTTTGTCTTCAAAAGCACTAGAGATTTTCTTCACATCTCAAACTACTGACGTACTGTCAGTGTACTGTCCTCCACAACACGTATCAATATATTTTAATGCTCATGAGAAAACAGTTCAAAACATCAAACGGGAGGTGAAAACCTGACGTGATAATGCTACATACTGCATTCTGTAACAATACTTTAAACAGTGTACAAACAATTTCCTGCAACAAAAAAAAAAATAAAAACCCACAGCATTTTCTTAATCAGTTTAATTTTATTTTCCAGGAAAAATATCTAAAAAAAACAAAATGCATTTACTTAAAGCCAAACGAAGACTGTAATATCTTGAATTAAAGGAATATTCTGTTTCATTCGACAGCATTTGTGTCAATGTTGATTACCACAAATTTCGACTCGTTCCTCCTTTTCTTTAAATGTGAGTTCCAGTGAGACACTTACAATGGAAGTCAATGGGGCCAATTTTTAGAGGGTTTAAAGACAGAAATGTGAAGATTATAATTTTATAAAAGCACTTACATTAATTCTGTTAACACTTATGTATTATTTGAGCTGTAAAGTTGATTAAATAGTCATTTTTACAATCGTGTTAGGGTTTACAGTGTTATGTCGTCATGGCAACGAAGTTGTAAAATTGTCTATAACTTTCCACAGATGTGGTTTGTAAGCGATTTTATGACAGTAAAATCATGTTAACACACATATTGTTTATGTTCTGTGTCTACACTTTTTGAATCAGTCAGTATTAACTAGAGGTAGACCGATATATCGGTTTTACCGATTAATCGGTGCCGATAGTTGCCTTTTGGGACTATTGGTTATCAGCAAAAAACGATGCCGATTGTTGCAGATAGTTTTTATTTTTTATTCCTCATCAACAAACCTCATCTGGGTAAATATTACATACATTATACAAAACTCTTCATCTGAGGTATAGGCTATAAATAGCTTCATTTGGTAAATGCATACAGAGCACTGTAACGGAGCACGTCTAACCCTTACAAAAATTGAGAGTTCACTGCAAATTTGCCGAAAACTCACCACAGATAATTTTCACATGCAAATGAGCTTTGCGCCAAATTGTCCACTGTTGCTAAAGGTTTGCTGGAGGTTTACCACTACCGATGAAAAGCTGCAAACTCCTGGCAAACATGTACGGCGAATCACAAGCTCATTTGCATGTGACGATAACGAGCATCAAATCTGATGCAAGTTCAGATTTTTTGTAAGGGCTGTCATTTCAAAATAAGAGTCCACGGATAATTTCGGGCTCATTTATAGTTAAAAGTCCTGTGTTATACAGCAAATAATATTTTTCTGGTTAGTGATTTTGGGTGCACGATAAACTGCTTTTGGCATTTTATTCATTTTGGAGCCTCAATGTCTGTGCCCTTCATATTAAGTAAAAACTAAGATTGTTTAAATCATTCTATAAAATGATTAAAATAAAACCTACTGGCTCATTAATCGGTTAACTACCTTTTCCACCACCTTATTAGAGGTCTGCCGATACCAATAACTCAACGTTTATAGATTGACCCCATTGACTTCCATTGTAAGTGTCTCACTGGAACAGATTTGTGATTTTTTTTTTTTGAGGAACGAGTCAATACATTTTTGTGGTAATCAACATTATGCCACAAATGCTGTGGATTGAGCTTGACTTGTATTGAACCCGGAATATTTGTCTTAAGCATAATCCTCATTAAAATGTGTCTATTGTTTGCTTGTTTAAAGCATAAATTAAACTTAATTCTAGATAATCTGAAAACAAGTCTTAATATTTTACACATGCTTCAAGTAAATGTGTCTTGTTTTAAAAGATGTTTAGATATTTTTACTTGAAAACAAAACAGAAATACTGATTACCAAAATGATTCTTAGCAATGTTATGAATGCCCATTAAAGCCAGTGACGTGAATAAAAACAGTCCAAGTGTTTCACAGTTAGTTAGTGGAGTCTACAGCATGAACTGATTAAATCACAGTCAGTCATTAATGCCCGTGTGTCCTGATCCTTTTCAAGCAGCGTTACAGCACAAATTATTTTGTTTCCTTCCAACCTTTGTTTTCTATCCTTTATTCCAGTTGTCCGTTCCTCTACCAGCGGCAGTATCCCATCTAGTCGTTCATCTGTTCACCTCAAGCCACGACAAACTCGGTGCTCATGTCCGCCTGCACATCGGGTTTCCAGACAGGCTCTTGAAAGTCCAGATCCAAGGACCCGTCGCTGGACAGACTGCTGTTGCTATGACTACGCGTGGCCTTGCGATTGGCCGGCCAGTGGTACGGCCTGCGCGTGTCTCTCCTGGCTTTCCGTCGCAGTCGTCGCTGCTGCAGTAGGAGTTGCAGCTGCTGCAATTTACAGCGAGTGGCTTTGTTTTCCGTCTGCCGCAAACGCTCACCTGACCCATACAAAGAGAGACAGAGAAAGACAACTTTAAATATGATACTACAAACTAAATCACTTCCAGTAGTGTTTTAAGCAGAAGTCTGTAATTTCTGTACCAAACTCATGAGTAAAACACAGACAGTAGCAGTGTTCAGAATAGCACACTACTTATTCTATTTCTGCAGTATACACTTTAGATGTGGCCTTGATAAGAGTAGTTTGGTACCATGCTGTTCTGATCATAGTGACAGACATTCCTCTGTCTTGCGACTATTTCGCAACAGCATCTGTGATCTAGAACAAAAAGTGAACATTACACAACTGCTGAGTCATGAGTGAATCATGTACAGTTGAAGTCAGGAATTTACATACACCTTAGCCAAATACTTTTTCAAACTCAGTTTGTCACAATTCCTGACATTTAATTTCAGGTCAGCGCTTTGTGATGGCCACTCCAATACCTTGACTTTGTTGTTCTTAAGCCATTTTGGCACAACTTTGGAGGTATGCTTGGGGTCATTGTCCATTTGGAAAACCCATTTGCAACCGAGCTTTAACTTCCTGGCTGATGTCTTGAGATGTTGCTTCAATATATCCACTTAATTTTCCTTCCTCATGATGCCATCTATTTTGTGAAGTGCACCAGTCGCTCCTGCAGCAAAGCACCCCCACAACATGATGCTGCCACGCCCATGCTTCACGGTTGGGATGGTGTTCTTCAGCTTGCAAGCCTCACCCTTTTTCCTCCAATCATAACGATGATCATTATGGCCAAAGAGACCAGATGTTTCATCAGACCAGAGGACATTTCTCCAGAAAGTAAGATCTTTGTCCCCATGTGCACTTGCAAACTGTAGTCTGGCTTTATGGCGGTTTTGGAGCATCGGCTTCTTCCTTGCCGAGCAGCCTTTCAGGTTATGTCGATATAGGACTTGTTTTGCTGTGGATATAGATACTTGTCTACCTGTTTCCTCCAGCATCTTCACAAGGTCCTTTGCTGTTGTTCTGGGATTGATTTGCACTTTTCGCACCAAACTACGTTCATCTCTAGGAGACAGAATGCGTCTCCTTCCTGAGCGGTATGATGTCTGTGTGCTTAAATATTTTATATAACAACTAATAATCACCCTATTACAAGGGGTCGGCAACCTTTTTGACATGGAGTGCCATTTGTTTTCCCCCTGGTCGATGGCTGTGTGATCATGAGCAAGGATTACGTCAAGATGTAGATTGGAATGCAGGTGCGAAAAATGTCAAATAAAATAGTCTCCTCCTCTCTCGCTTTTGCTGGCGTGCTAGCCATTACCCCTCTGTGTGCCAATGCTGGCACAAGTGCCATAGGTTGCCAACCCCTGATCTATTAAATAATTAAAATTATATAATTAATAAAATTACAAAAAGTGTCTATTGTTAAGATTTTCCCAGCTACAATTAAGGTGAAAAAAAAAAAAAAAAAAAAAAAAGTCTGAGGGAAGAGTACATAAAGAGGCTTAATTTTCTTTGTGCAAAACAGTTTCCCATCTCTTTTTATTATAGAGTGAAATATGAGCTGGACATGTTCTCGTCAGGTTTAATGAGATTCACTTGTACACCTATAAAATAGACTGTAGAGCAGTAGATGTCGGTTCTTTCCAGTTCTACTGCAGTCTGTGAATCATTCATGCCTCATCAGCATGTTTTCCACTCAACACACGCACGTATGCACAAATTGAGAGTGTGCATGAGGCAAACTGAATCATTCATGCACCCCGTATGTTGGAAAGATGTGTGCAGAGAGAGCATTGTGTGTAAGCAGCAGTGGCTGGTTAATGATTACTACCGGGGTCATGACCCGCTGCAATAAAACACAGAGCTCCGAGAGGTCACGTCTCTTTCAGAGCTCACAGGAGAACAGACGTGAGAAAAACAGCAGCACATGACAGCAATAAAGCACTTGAGGCTGTGTTTTACACTGATTTCAGCACAGTTAAAGTACTCAGGACTCTCACCCAATATGAAGACTACCTAAAAACCTCCTAACCTGGTAAAACAGAACTTGGAGACACTCGAGTGGCATATTGCTTTATATTACAGCAGCACATGAACATGACAGTGTTCAATAAATATTTACATCACTTGCCATACTGTAGGTAATATTGTCGATATAAAGACTTGGCCCTTTAATATGGAGTTCAACTGATGTGCACATATGAATCAGATTTTTTTTTTATTGTTACTATAGCTTTGTTGTTTTATATAAACACTTTAGTAGTACTAGTTTTATAGTTACAGAAGTAAATTTGATAAAACAGGTCACGTTCATGAGGCAGCGACACAAATGATCAAACAGACACTGATGTATGAATCACAGGAGGAAGAGAGAAGTGTGTAAAGACAGAAAACACTGACTCCAAATATCACTTCCTCTTCCTCTATGAGTGTGTATACATACAAACTATAATTTGGGGACATCCTAAATTGGATATGTACTGTATTAAAAAAAAAAAAAAAATACATATACATGTATATGATGTTGTTGGGTCAGTGTTCCATTGCAGAGCAACACACACACAGTGCTGTGACTCACCAGACGGTCTGCGCAGGTGCGAGTGCTGCACTCGGTCTGAGGTAGGTGAGGGTGGAGGTGAGCAGGGCGAGGCTGTAGGGCAGGGAGTCTGACAGCGCAGATGTGTGATGGTTGGGGGGGCACTCTGGTAATGCCGCGTGGCACTCAAGAGATCGTTCAAGATCTGCAGGATAGTGGTGATGTCACGGCGAGGACGCCCACTGCCATCCTGACAGCTGGGGTGTAAAGTACCTGGGAAGGGTGTAGAGATGAGGTAAATATGCAGTATAATAAAATGACAAACAGTCTGTTTGTTCAGCTGGCTGTGGTCTGAGGTGAGACACTACCTGAGAACGTTCCTGAGAAAACTCCAGGTGCGTGATTCACCAGACTCTCGATGATCGCACCTGGTTTGAGTCTCTGTCTGGGGCTCTGATCACTGCCTTCAGCCTAAAAAACACACAAACACACCAGCATGTCTTTTAAGCTGTGCTAGAATTATCATTTTGGCTGAACTATACTTTTAATAGTAGTGTGTGCGCACTAAAAAGTTCGAAAGGTAAAGCTGAAGCAGCTGTAAAGTGGTGCATCTTACCTGATGGCAGGGTGTAGTGGGGGTGGGGCTATGTCCACTGTGGGCGTGGCTGCAGAGAGGCGTGGGAGGGGCTGGGTGGTCTCTCTGTGGCGAGTTTGAGCTGCAAGGTGAGAGTTGAGGGTCTTCAGTGCTGTCCGCTCTTGCAGGTGTCATTCTGCTGCCTGTTGGACCTCTGGAGACAGACGGTGTGCGATGCTGAGCTGCAGACTGCTGAGCTGCCAGCTGCAGCTGAACAAACATCATGTGATCCCCCACTCGCAGGGCAAGGGTCAGAGGGCACCGCCCCGACAGGAAGTCACTGACCTGAAGACGATTTGACAGATGTTAATGCAACTTACACACTCAGCTTTTATTATTAGCACTTAGCATTATTATTCCATGCTGTCTGAATGATCAAATTGTACTACTGTATGACAGCTACCTCATGATTAGGCCTATCGTGATTACGATTTACTGTTTAATTAAGGGAATTGACACACACACACACACACACACACACACACACACACACACACACACACGGTTGTTAAAGGCCCCTCTTTGACACGCTTGTGTCCTGTAGAGCTGTCATATACATCACTGAATCGTGTAGTCATGTCAAGCATTTTCATTTTCAATCATTGTGGTCACCACCTTTCTTGAATTTCTCAAGAAAATTATGAAATTTCCTAAAACAAAAAGCACTAACAGACAATTATCTGGACAACATTTAAAATGTCAGTAAAATGTAATAATCATGACAGCCCTACTCCTGATACAATTTACATTGCTATACGTGCCATCACATTATCAGAATTGGATTGTGAATGAAACGGTGCATTTTACCATTTTAAACATGTCAAGCAGCATTGCTAATTATTAGTGCCCGAGCACTGATGGAGCGAGGACCCTATTGTTCTTCTAGATGTTTATTTTCCCAAATGAATCGCATTTGAGGGCCTAAACATACTCTTACTCATGGAACTTTGCATACGCATCAGAACTCTAAACTTAAACTCAACAGGAAGTCAGCCATTTTGATTTTTCTCTTCAATGTTTGCCATTTCCAGGCCTCATACTTTAACGAACAACTCCTAGAGATTTCATCAGATCTACTTCATATTTGGTTATTCTAATCTAAATGAAGATGCTAAATTGTGAAGCTTTTGACGGTCTGACAAAGTTCAATGTTTCGCCATGAAACAGGAAGATGTTATAACTCATACATACCAATTCCATACATATAACTCCAATCTGCACCAAACTTCACATGTTTGATAATAGTCCCGGCCTGAATACATCTACATGCCAATATTTAGTTATAGTCATAGCGCCACCTACTGGCAATAGTCAATTCCAGGTCATGTACTTAAACTCCTCCCGGAGATTTAATCAGATCAACATTATATTTAGTCAGTCTTAATCTAAAGGCCTTGGTGATGTTAAATTGTGAAGCTTTTGAGTTTTTGTTGAAGGAAGTGTCCGTGGCGGCCTGACAAAGTTCAATATGAAACAAGTCACTTTTGAGGCCCAAGCATGCTCAAACTCATGAAACTTTGCAAACATCTCAAAAGTGGGGAAAATTTACATCCGATACTGGTTTTAGAATTAATTGTGGCAAAATGGCTCGATGGCACCACCTACAAAATTTCAACGAAGCAACCCTCACGCCACATTTCACCTACACGTAAGAAAATTGGTAGGCATATGTAACATTAGCCATATCCTAAACCCAACAGGAAGTCAGCCATTGTGATTTTTCTCTTAAATTTTTGTTCAGTTTTTGCCATTTCCAGGCCTCGTACTTTAACGAACTCCTCCTAGAGATTACATCAGATCAACCTCATATTCGGTCAGTCTAATCTAAAGGCCTTGGCGATGCTAAATTGTGAAGCTTTTGAGTTCTCTTTGAACGGCGCGTCTGTGGCTTCCTGACAAATTTCAATGTTTCCCCATGAAACAGGAAGTCGTTAACTCGAACATAAAATTTCCAATCTGCTCCAAACTTTACATGTTTTATAAGAGTCCCGGCCTGAACACACCTGCGTGCCAAGGTTAGTCATAGTGCCACCTACTGGCAACAGGAAATGACATGTTTTACACAGTGATACACTCTTAATGTATTTAAACACAAAAAAAAAAATTAAAAAAAAATTTAAAAAAAATTAAAAAAAAAAGCGCACCAGGGTGCGAGGGCCCATTCATCACTGTTTGCAGCTTGAATTTTATAATTATTATGCAATGTACAATACATTAGAGACTGCTGGGAATATTTGTACTTTTAAATTTGTTACACCACAGGACCATATAAAAGGGAGGTAAACATGTACACTTTTCCTTATTTAACTAAATCTGAAAAAGCTCCACAGACATGTTTTGCATCCAATACCTGCACATAAATGTATTTAAGAAAATACCAATTCAAGGATCTGAAGTGTTAATGCAATATTGGGAGAGCAAGTATTGTGATCAACCAACACATTAAAACCACCTGCCTAATATCGTGTAGGTCCCCCTCGTGCCACCAAAACAGTGCCAACCCGCATCTCAGAACAGCATTCAGAGATTATATTCTTCTCAGCACAATTGTACAGAGTGGTTATCTGAGTTACCATAGACTTTATCAGTTCAAACCAGTCTGGCCATTCTCTGTTGACCTCTCTCATCAACAAGGTGTTTCCATCCACAGAACTGTCGCTCACTGGATGTTTTTTGTTTTTGGCACCATTCTGAGTAAATTCTAGAGACTCGTTGTGTGTGAAAATCCCAGAAATAATCAAACCAGCCCATCTGGCACCAACAATCATGCCACGCTCCAAATCACCGAGATCACATTTTTTCCCCATTCTGATGGTTGATGTGAACATTAACTGAAGCTCCTGACCCGTATCTGCATGATTTTATGCAGTGCTGCCACACGATTGGCTGATTAGATAAATCGCATTGATTGTTGGTGCAAGATGGGCTGGTTTGAGTATTTGAACTGACAAAAGTCTACGGTAACTCAGATAACCGCTCTGTACAATTGTGCTGAGAAGAATATAATCTCTGAATGCTATTCTGAGATGCGGGTTGGCGCTGTTTTGGTGGCACAAGGGGGACCTACACAATATTAGGCAGGTGGTTTTAATGTTGTGGCTGATCGGCACAGAACGAACTGTCGAGTCAACAAACATCAACGTCAGTCCAAGCTATGAGAAACTGTGGAACTTGAGTTTGACTCAGAAAGCAACACAAGTCTGGAGGTTTTGCATGCGCCACTCAAACCACAAAACCACCATTAAGCCTCAAAAGCGGGCTCATCAATCTCATGTAGAGCTGATGTGAGAGTTTAGACAGAGGAGATGACTGTTCCGGTGAGGCCTGAGTGCTTTCATATAAATGAGTAATGTTCTTATGTAATGAGTAAAGCTCATTCTCATCTGCTCACATTTTAAAGAGTTTGTGAGTGATGAAGAGCATTTTGCGTTGAGCAAAGGTTGTGTTGGTGTGTTGGGCGCAGTAACTGAAATGGGCATGCCCTTAAAGTGACAGCTTGTTTTGGGCAGATATCAGTCATTGTTGTGGGTGAACCAAAAAGCAGAGGAGTCTGGGACACCAGCAGCTCGCATTTTCATTGGCTATACTCAGCACAAGACCTCCAGAGCGTTTAAATTCTCAGAAATGGTGGGCTGGTACATACGGTAGTAAAAGGAACATAGTTAATAAGCTGGTGGGTAAGACCCAAAAATGTGTCTGTTTTGATAGGGTCACGGACAAGTCAAAATAATGTTAAATACAAATAAAAAATACAAGCGTGTGGAGTTAAAATAGCAACTTAGAAAAGGCAGGAGGAAAAAACCTTACATCTTCTGTCACTTAGAAGCTGGTCAAATTAGGGTGCTTTCACACTTGGTCCAAACCAGAGTCCCCCGCTGGTCTCCATTCACATCATATTATTTGTGTCTGAACCGCGGTCTGACTGATTCATCAATGCGAGTACAAGTGGCAGCTGTTTACCAATGTAGACATCTGCTTAGCTGTGTTAAAGAATTCAGCTCTTTGGATTTCCCACCAAAACTTTACACGCATGTTTTTCTGCCACGGATGCATTGAATATGCAATGATGATGAATGTTAGTGTTTGTCTGCTGCGAGCCCGCTGATGCTGTGCAAGAGATGTGAAGAATGCGAGCTGCTCTCTGAAGGGGATTTATTTGGAAACAAGCAGGTATGAGAAATGCAAGAGGTTCACTTCCGTGATTTAGGACGATTGCGTTCATATCAGCAGCGAACCGTACCAGAGTTCACATGAACCATACCCTAGACTATCTCTTCAACCGCACCAGAGTCCGCGTCGCACCAATTTGGAAAACAGTGTTCACACATCATCCAAACGAACCAAACTCTGGCGTCGAAAGATGCAAAAAGTTTTGATGTGAAAGCATCAGGGACTTGGGACGTTTTGGGCTTGGACTGGGTGTTTTCAGACCTGTAGCTCGTTTGATTTATTCCCAAAAAAATAAAAAGGGGCTAGAGGACGTTTTTACATCTGGCTTGTTTTGAGCATTTGTTTCAGAACCTGGTGCATTTTCTCCATTAGTTCTGTTCATTTATGCATATACGAACACTGCAATCGCACTCAGATCACACCAAAACAATCGGTCCAACACCTCGTGCGAGGTGGTCTCTGACGGATTGTAAATGAACCCTGGAGCGGTTCGCTTGTGGTGAGAATACAATCCCATCCCACCCAACGAACCAAACAATATACCTATAAAAATCGTGAACGTACTAGGGGTGTAACGGTTCAAATTCATCACGGTATTAGGGTCGCGGTTTCGGTACGGTCTGTTATTTGTCATGCTCAGAAAAAAATAAAATAAATTACTGCCAAATCCAAAGTAAAAATATTCTATTGGGTAACAACTTCGAGATTTGCCCTCACAACAAATCACCATGGTTTTATTACAGTAACCATAGTTTAACCATGATATTTGTAGTAAAAATCATAGTAACCACAAAATTAACATTATTACGGTTACGGTCATTGTTACAATACTCTAGTAAAATCATGGTTACTATATGGAATCTACAGTATTACTGTTGTAAAACAATGGTTAATTGTATCAAAACTATGATTTCTGCCAAGAAAACAATGGTCACAGCAGTCATTGTTACTTCAGTCATGGCTACTACAATATTACTATAGTAAAACCATGGTTACTGTATGGCTACTACAGTATTACTGAATAAAACCATGGTTAAATTTTCATTAGTGTCCTTAACTAATCCCCCCCCAATTGCTAACATCCTGCATTTATGCTACATGGATCAACAAAGTGCATTTCATACTCAACATATATTTAACATTTGGAAGTTGTACATCACTATAGAAAAAATTACCTTGCTGTTAAAATGGATGCGAGAAGGGATGTCGTGAACACTCCAAGCGCTTTAGTTATTGTTATACAGTATGTCAGTCCTAACTAGCACAGGAGTTCCTTAAAGACGGAAGGGAGTGTGTCTGTGTGCAGTTTCGTGCTCACCGGTGGCTGTGTGTGCTGCGCGCCATCTACCCTCTGGTAATGTCAACATAATCAAACGATGTATTACCAGTATACAGCACTCGCGTCAAGCAATGTCTGCAAACAGTGCCTGTTTTGTAAAGGTTTTATGACCGTCGCTGTTTTGATCGACAGCAAAAAAGTTCCCAGACGGGAGACTTGAATGAGGCAGGGGCTTCTATCTTGCGGCTTGTTTTCTCAGCTTGCCATTTTAAACTTCACACTAACGCATGCAGATCTGCGAGGTCATCAACTGATTTAACATACTTGGTTAATAGTACAGCTTCTCTCTGTAGAAAGTTGACATGTGAAACACGCAGAGCGTGTCTACAGAGCGATACAGGTGCATTAGCGGAGGTTATAACTGCGCATGTATTTGGCGCCTTATTTTCATCGCCAAACTGTATGATCCAGACGCCCCAGTACCAGAGCTGTACTCGCAAGCCGGTTTGGAGGAAGAGATTCTGGGGTTTAAAGCGGTTTACGTAACACCAGAGAGGTTGGTATGCAGATTAAAGATCATGAGTATTGTGCTGCATCTGTTTGCATGAGAGAGAAACTTTGAAAAAGGAGAAATTGTTTGTAGGCCTTTGATGCAGAGCCAGAAACCAAGTGTTCTACAAAATGTCCCGTTGCTCACTGCTTGCAGTTGCGGCTGGTTAGGACGAACTGTGGAAATGTGGAATTTCACCAATACAGACTGAACACAACCAGTCCTGAGGAAATGAGCGGATGTTGAGGGTTAGGTCTTCTCTTAGGGGCTTGTAATTGCCAACATTCCTCCAGTGTAAGTCAACTCTAAGTGAATGAGCCCATTCCAGTGATGTGGCTTTGATGAATGGCACACTCACCGCGTGTAAAACACCCCTCCTCCCTCTCTCGTGCTGTCGGGAACATACCAGTCACGATGTTCACCACTTCACTCACAAAGACAGGCGGCAAATAAAGACTGGAGAGATCACGAGGCAAACGACGTCGACAGCAGTCGAATGACCACAGATCAGATCTGTGAACTCACACGACTCTCGAACACGCCATTAAAACCAAACAGACAGATCGTTCCTGGTGGTCTCTTTCCTATTTGATTGAATGGTTCCTCCCTCAGACAAAAACAACAAAAATCCTCATTTCATGCATTTATGACCATACATGTACATACTATCATGACATGCTTAAAAGAAAAAAATCCATCTGTTGTGGGATGTGTCTCAGGTAAATGTCTTAAATCAGAGTGTCTCAGATGCTCAATGTTAATAAGACTCAATGATTTCCAATGACGCTAAATGGAAGCCTCATTACTGGTTTCCATGACAGCAGGGCTTATGTAGCCGCTATTCAGCAAATGGTTAATAACCGGCTGATTTCGGGGTCTGGGTAGCTCAGCAAGTAAAGACGCTGACCATCACACCTGGGGTGGCGAGTTCGAATCCAGGGCGTGCTGAGTGACTCCAGCCAGGTCTCCCAAGCAACAAATTGGCCCGGTTGCTAGGGAGGGTAGAGTCACATGGGGTAACCTCCTTGTGGTCGCTATAATGTGGTTCTCGCTCTCGGTGGGGCGCATGGTGAGTTGTGCGTGGATGCCGCGGAGAATAGCGTGAAGCCTCCACAAGCGCTACGTCTCCACGGTAACACGCTCAAGACACGTGATAAGATGCGCGGATTGACGGTCTCATATACAGAGGCAACTGAGATTCATCCTCCGCCACCCGGATTGAGGCACTATGCCATTGGAGCGCATTGGGAATTGGGCATTCCAAATTGGGGAGGAAAAATACCAAAATAATAAAATAACCAGCTGATTTAATGACAGTGATTCAGTTAGCTAGTTGTGTATAACTTCAAACTGTTCATGTTTTTAGTGACATGCACCTGATACGCTAAATATTTAAGTTTTTTCAGGATAAATATCGATATGGTTAATTCACCTAGCACAAGGTGCATCCCTAGATCCTTTTGATGTTGACAAAACTATTGATGGGAGCCCGTTTTTGGATGCTTCTGTTAGCAGAAAACACTTCAAACATTGTGCGACAGTGCGTGCAGAAAGGTTAAAAGTATCAAAGACGTGTGCTATATTGTACATCTTAAATCTTCCGAAGTCATGCAATAGCTTTGTGTGAGGACTGATACTCTTGCCCTCTGCTGCAGCTCTTAAATCTCATTCGCACTTCTGCATATTCACACTGGCGCACAGACAGAGAGAAGATAGTTGACAAAAGGCAAACTTCCTGATTCCTGAAGCAGACATCCACCCACGCGAACACCCACACACGATATATAACGACTTCAAGAGGAAACACATCAAGACAAAACACACATATACAAAAGACACTAAAAGCAGGAACCTACAGGAACTCTCAAATGTTTAGTACACACTCATTACAGCAGGATTTCCAGGTTAAAAATACCTCCAGCTTCAGCTGCACCTCCAACCACATCTTATAACAACTCCAGCACACACGCTTACACGTTAATGCCAAAGTTCACGTTAAGTTAGGCATCTGCTGCACATATGCTGCACACTTACGTCACACACACACACGCTTCAGTTGGGGGTACACAGTGTTTTCCATTGTCTGTCTGCTCAGATCCTGACGACACCGTCCCATGAAAAACATGTACATCTCATATTTCATCCGGAACCCAGCCAAAAAAATAAAAAATAATTTTATTACAGTAATGAGTCTTATTTTCCCACATTATTTTAATGAGAATTCCTTTTTTTTTTACATCACATCCCCCCCTCCCCTTTTTGATTTTGGGGTGAAATGTGATCTGAACATGTTCATGACAGGTTTCACAAGATTCACTCAGACATCAGAGCCAGCGCTACAAGCATCTGTTCTAGGAAATCTTTTGATCAACGAGAGTTTCTAACCGCACACACACTTCAAACAGCTCAGCAATGCCAAAAATGACGCACAGACCTGCTGATGGGCGGAGCATACACGCACAATAACACACACACACAGAGATATATTTATATATCAGTACACACACACGCGTTGTTTCACTCTGAAGGTGTTACACGAAAGTACACACACACACACAATTTGATTGGGCCTGACGCCAACAGAGTAATATGTTTCAGTTTCACACCATGATTTGCTTACATGTGCTTTGACACAAACAGCACGACATTTATGAAAAGCACTTTACCCAGAATCACCTGTTCAGTTTATCTTCAATGATACCAGCGTGTGAGAAAGTGTACATGCGTGGGTGTATTTCACTAGTGGCGAGAACAGCACCCTCATTAGAATAATCATTGCGAGTTCTTATGAATGAGCGTGTGCTGCGCGGACAGGAAAGGGGCGAGTAGGTTACCTGCGCATCTGTGAGACTTTCCAACGCCTGCAGGACCGACTGCTCCTGACGCCACGACTGCGACTGTAAACAAACATCACAGCTGCATCATGCTTGTATTCATGAGAAATTAAACAAAACGGTCTTTGACGAGGAGAAATTGTTCTATAATGACCTGCTAAATTATTCGATGTGATGTAAAGGTATATTTACCATCAGTCCTGCTTCAACAGAGGGCACAAGCGTCAATCTGCTCCCGTCACTGACGCCAAAATCCTGTAGTTTTCCGGAACTCAGCCTCCTGTAGAGAGAACACAAGCGTCACTGACATCAGCTCCCATCATGCACCTCTGCAGTGCTCACTCACTGATGGTTTTTGGCTCAAGTCTTAATTCATTGCAAACGCATAAACAGTCGAAGGTGTGGTGCAGTGGTTCAAAGGGGTGCAGGTTTGAGTCCTGCTTACGTCATGTCAATCTCTACTATCCTGCATTAATAAAGGCAGAAAGCCCCTAAATAAAACAAAAGGGAAAATTTAGAAGAATTCAACGGATCAATGTCAACTGCACAGTGTTTTAATCATGCACACAGGACTGATTAATGCTGCTCACAATGACGGAGACCGTGGTTTGATGAATCGGGTGAGTACTGCTTGGGTCAAAGGCAAACAGGTCTTAAATGAACAGTTCACCCAAAAAAGAAAATTCTCTCATTTACTCACCCTCATGTCGTCCCAGATGTGTTTGACTTTCTTACATCAGCAGAACACAAATGAAGATTTTTAGAGGAA
>NC_059348.1:56293991-56333991 GCF_019703515.2 Myxocyprinus asiaticus | reverse complement strand
TACTAGATAAACATTTGTGAAAGTCATCAGTTTAGCTACACTGAGGCACTATAAATTTGTGCCGTTTTCAGATTACATTTGTTGTTTTCTGCAGTGTTTAAACTGGGTATAACAGCGCAGTATCTACAACCGACATCCCTCAAAGGACCAAAAAAAACACATAACCAACGAAGTTGCATTTTACAAATATAAACTGATTGCACGCAATGACATTAAGATGTCTAGAAATTCAAGAACTGTGTTACATTAGTACATTTTAAGTATTTAAATTAAACAAGGAGCAAAAATCCATATTTGAGTGCACCTTTGGTCATGTGACACATGAGAAGTGTGTTTGGAGGTGAAGATTATCAGTGAATAACGCCTTGAATTTAAGTCTGTTCATATGACTTCATATGAGATGGAATATAGTGCACGAGTCATATAAATCAGCATCCACTTACGCAGTACATTTGTATGGAAAGTAGAGGTCTGTGCCAGACTGTTCCTGCAAGTTTCCCGACTGCTCGTGTTCCCGCAACCCCACATTAATTGTCCACATAGGGCAAAAGCCATACAAAAATGTCAACAAAGCATGTTTTCTTTTCTGTTAATGCTATTATCAGATGACTCGTGACTTGATCCCCTTCTGGCTTGTCTGAGGTTGGTTTCTTCATACTTAAATTGACAATTTTCCAGTCTGAGTTTCACATCCTTTGATGACACAATGTGTCCATGCTTTGCTCTGCACCATTGACTACCTGCATAACTTGATCTAAATTATAGATAATTTGATGCATGTGGTGTGTGCACATTTTTACATCATTTTTTTGTGTGTGTGTGTGTGTGTGTGTGTTAATTGTTATCAAAAATAAGTTGCAATCAGAACTCAATGGCTGAAATGTTTTCAGCGATGTGAACATTGAGTACCTTAGGCTTATTCAGGTTGGTTAAGTTTACATTTTCTTTCTGTATGAAGGATAATTTACATTTTATGTTTTGTGACTTTGTATAAAGTTACATATGTATTTAGGTATGTTAATATGCCATTGTTTGATTGTTTAGGTACAATGTATACACACACAGTTATCTGTATACACACATGTGTATTTGTATTTTTGTTTTGTTTCTTGTGATGATTATTTTTATTTATGTAAATGCCTAACCAGGGACGAGGGATGCAAACTAGCTTTATGCTATATGCCCTATGTACACGGCATCAGTTATCTGTGTGTAACAATGCCTAGTGTATTGTCCCTGTTAAATAAACAAACAAACCATAAAGTAATAAAATAAAAAAGATATCCACAGTGGATTTTTCAGGCTCTACTCTGACCGCCTGCTTCCGCACACCATTCATTGGAAGTACCGTCCACTCCCACATTTAACTCGGAAATTTTATCCCTTGCCGGGAAATCTAATCAGGTCCCGCGGGAGTTCCGTGGGAATGAATACTTCTAATGGAAAGAGTAGCGTGAACATTCTGCTAAACATCTCCTTTTGTGTTCTATAGAAGCGAGAAAGTATTATGGGTTTGGAACAACATGAGAGTGAGTATACTGTATAATGACAGAATTTACACTTTTGGGTGGAATATTAAGTGCTTTTATAAAATTATAAGCTTCCCATTTCTGTCTTTAAACCCTCCAAACATTGACCCCATTGACTTCCATTGTAAGTGTCTCACTGAAACACAGATAAATATATATATATAGTTTTTTTGTTGTTGTTGCTATTCATATTTTTATTGATTCTTATGTGAAATATGGAATAAACAGAACATATACACACAGAATCAACTTTAACCCCCATTATTTCCCCCTCCCCGACCCCACCCTGTCCCTCAACAAATATCCCTGTGATCAAAGCCTAAATTACACAATGCACACATATAAACAAACAAACAAACAAAAGAAAATATTTGAGATGATCAAAAATATAAAATTCAACAAACAAAGAGAAAAGAAAGAATTCCACAAAGAATAGAATTTATAATTACCAGCACAATTCTGTTTCTCTGCACATGGTCCTCACTGAGATCCTTCCAGAAAGGACAAATACCTGTCCCATTTCTTACCAAACACATCCAATCTGACAAACTGTTTATATGACATCTTTTCAAATGATGCCACCCTACCCAATTCAGTGAACCACTCTTGAACTGATGGAGTGCCAGCTGACTTCCATCCTCTAAGAATTATCTGTCTGCCAATCATTACACTAGTTTGGACTTAATAACCGCCTCATCACCCAATATACAGTACATAGTCTGGGGCACAATGAAATTTCAGGATCTAAAACCTCAGATAAAATTCTGGACTCTTGACCAGAATTCTTGAATCTTAGCGCAGAACCACAGAGCATGAGCCATGTCTCCATCCTCCAACTGGCATCACCAGCAGATCAGTGTGTCTTTTAAACCAAGTCTAATCTAGAGGGAGTCCAGTAGAAACGATGCCAAATCTTAAACTGAATAAAGTATTCACTTACATCCCTAGACATAGTTTTAACATTTTTAAAATTCTTTCCCACTCCCCATCCTCCAATACCAAATTCAAATCTCTTTCCCATAATCTCATAAGAGCTGTTAAGCCCCGTCACCAAGACTCTTATTTAACGAGGAATAATATACTGACGCTTCATGCACCTTTCCAAAGACTGTGAGCACCAAACAGAGAGTGTCTGCAGCTTTAGGGGGCTGTGTATTACCCCCCAAAAATAGTACAAAGTAGATGGCGCAACTGTCAATACCTGAAAAATTGAGACCTAGAAATCTCAAATTGCTGTGTTATATTTTTCAAATGATCTCAAAGCTCCATTTTCATAAAGGTCACCAAGTGTAGCAACACTCCTCTCCATCCATTCTTTCCAGCAAAAGGGGGGCTTGTTAATACACAATTTGGGGTTCAGTCATATGCTTGAGGAAACATTTAGGAAAGTATCAGAATTGAACATGTGGGAAACCTTTATCCATACTGAATGTAACTGTGAAATAATGGGATGCATTTTTGCTTTTTTTAACATATGTGTGTGTGCGTATTTGTGTGTTTGTGTGTCTAACGGTTTGTTAAAGGAGGATGCGGGAACCGGAGTAACAGACAAAAAAAATTAAATCAAACACAACAACAAACTGAAAACACAGCAACATAAACGTGTGTGGACTGGCCGTGTGTGTGTCTCTCTCTCTCTCTCTTTGGCGTCTCCAGCTCTTCCCTTATCTCCCTCCTGCTGATTAGGCAACTCAGTGCCAGGCGTGTATCCTCACGGCCTGGCCACGCCCTCCTCCTCGTCACACTCCTCCACTGCCCAATTCAGGTCGGGGCGCCATCCAGACTGGCTAATCTCCCCCATCTCTGGAGGTGAGACGCTGCCCTTCCGGCCATTCCACCACCGATGGTCCTCCCTGCCTCCTGAGAATCTGAGAGAGATGAAGGGAGGGAGGGGGAGAGAGAAAGAGCAAGTGGAAGAGACAGAGAAAAGAAACGCTCTTCTTTAGCTCCCGCGGGCACGCCACCCACCTGGTCCTCTGCCACTCCTCCGCCTCCCAGCGGACGGCAGCGCCTCTTCCATCTCCTAGCGGACGGCAATGGCTCCTCTTTCTCCTGGCAGACGGCAACGGTTCCTCCTTTCCCGGGTTTCGGCACCAGTGTAACAGTTTGGGAAAGGAGGATGCGGGAAACGGAGTAACAAACAAAAAAACTTGAATCAAACAGAACATCTAACTAAAAACACAGCAACATAAACACACAGAGTGGCCGTGTGTGTCTCTCTCTCGCTCGCTCTCTCTCTCTTTGGCGTCCCCGGCTCTTTCCTTATCTCCCTCCCGCTGATTAGGCAACTCAGCACCCTCCTCCTCTTCACATGTGTGTGTATTTGTGTGTGTATGTGTGTCAGGACTCTGTGGAGGAGTTTGCCAGAGTAATGACATCAGAGGCAAGCACAGTTCAGTTGAGACACGGCACTGTATTCTGCATTCCCATCACAGGACTAAAATAGCACGCTCAACCCCCCGCTTCCAATGGACACATCATTGTATTCCAGCCCACATCCACCTACTCGTCCTCTCTGTCACTCATATGTCTCTCTATCCTTCTCCTCTGTGCTGTGTTTTGCTCTCAACTTCTAATTTGATGTGTTTGTTTTTCTCTGGTACTTTCTCTCATGCAGTTTGTGTTCAGTTCTTCACATGACTCATCTGATTTAATCATATTAGCTCTTTGTTAGTACAGTAAAGATACATGCCATTCATACGGTACTGTGGCGAAACAGTGTGGCAACTCTTGTCATACACACAGTATAAACTACTATAACACAACACAACAGAGTACTGCAGTGATACAGCATATACTACTCCTACAGTACACTGAATACAATTTTAACCCAAAAATTGCTTGAATAGGAAAGATGTTCATTTTTGAGGGACAATCATGTTGTTTTGTAAAAGGAGTGAAACAGTGACACCATGTGGCTATAACTGGAACTGTCAAGCACTAGATAGTAACTTGTCATAGCTTTTCAGTGGACTTCTGTAATACTATATTGTCAAGCACTTTCCAATATATGAATCTATTATTCAAGTGTTGAGCAGCTTTAGAGTATAGAAGCCTATGGTATAAACAGAAAGCAATGAATAGAGATGAATGGACAACATCTAAAATCACAATTACAAAAGGTGAGGGTAGAAATATAGTGATTATGCCAGGTGATGACATAAAACAAACATCCCATTACTTCTTTGAAAGGATCATGAAACACTAATAAGTGTTTTTTCATTCACCAAAGAGATTTGTTTACTGATGCGTTCAGTCACCATCTCTGCAGATTTTATTTTGCACCAATAAGTGGCAACAAATGTTTTGTATGTACTGAGTGAGCCATTGATTCAACTGATGCATTCAAAAACACAGCTCCATTCATGAACAAAACACTAGTAGTGTTATATTTAAGTGAAGCAAGCTCATATTAGATGAATGGAAGGGAGCACATGTCCTGAAAGTTGAAAAGCCCTGCACTAAAACACGTTTTCAGAGATCTTGATAGATATGTACATGTTGTCCATGGAGGAAAACAAAGATAGCATGCATTTTGAAATCATGAGAAGGTAAACACCTTTACCAGATGTTCTGCCGAGAGATACTACGGGTTCTGCTGCTTTTTCACTTGTTTTCACCTGCTTATTTCAAATGTCGTCTAAATGCAGTAACCTTCTAAGACGGTCACTTCGACGCTGTGTCAGTAGCTGACGCTACAGGAAACTCCCTCAGGAGTGATGATGTCTGAAGCACTTTAGAATCACGGCAATCTGGAGACGCTCACGGATGCAGAAGACGATGGCTGCTTAAATCTCAGGCTCCGTTCCTGTTGTTTGATAAATTGCTACCCTCCTCAGTTTAAGTGAAAGAAACTCGTAATCAATAGGCTTGGCATACAGCTAACATGTCTGAGACACAAGATCCAAAGGATTTCCCACTTTTTGCAACTTCGCAATCACAGAAAAAGAAGAAACAAGCTGCGTCAGCAGAAACGTCCCTGTCACCAATGGATCAAACCAACCCAGTATTGGGTGAAACTGGGGGACTGGGGAATATTGGCTAGTTGCTATATCCACTTCTGTTTCTGCAGTTCATGAAACTTTATCCAATTTATCACAGAGAGTATCCTCGAGCGAGTCCCGTTTAACCGAAACTGAAAATAGAATCTCCACCACGGAACATGCTTTACGAGCCCGCAAGAGTGAACTTTCTACACTGGTTAAAATGGTGACTCAGCTTCAAGCCAAAGTGGATGACCTAGAAAACTGCGGAAGATGCAAAAATCTGTGAATTATAGGTTTACCCGAAAAAGCTGAGGGTTCTATTCCTCTCACTCAATCTCTGAGGGAAATGATACTGAAATGGCTCGACCTCCGTTCCGATCTCAACTTCGAAATTGAGAGAGCGCACAGATCGCTCGCACCTACCCCAGGAGTTAATGATCCACCATGAAGCCTTTTGGTTCGGATCTCTTTCATTACTTGTTCCTGAAAGTTCAAAACTTGCCCATTAGACATTTTTATTGTTTTTTTTCTTCTAATGCTACATTAGTAGTCTATTATTTCTCCATAGGCCATTACTATGCAGAGTTTGACTACATTTATGACATTGAATATTAAGGGACTAGGGCATGTGGTAAAAAGAAAAAGTAATACTAACCTTCTTAAAAAAGGAAAAAGCCACAGTTGCCATGCTTCAAAATACACATCTACTGGACAGTGAACACTTAAAACTGAATTGTGATTGGGTGGGCCAAATATACTATTCTTCATGCACAGCTAATCCTAGGAAGAGAGGTATAATTATTTTAATTAGTAAATATCTGCCATTTATTTTGGAACATCAAATCTGGGATCTGGAGTGTAGATTTATTTTGATCACAGGCCTGATATTTGGCCAACATATTACTATGCTCAATCTTCATGCGCCAAATGAAGACTCCCCTAAATTCATATCCAAAATTATTTTGTTATTCAATGAGCACTGCAAGGGAATAGCGGTTTGCACTGGAGATTTTAATTGCGTGATGGATGAGAGATTGGACAAATCCTTGGTGGGCACCTCAGTAAATCCCAGATCCTCTTTGGTTTTTAAAGAATTGTGTAATGAGACTGGTTTAATTGATAGCTGGAGAGAAATGAATCCTGACAGTAAGAATACACATTTTACTCCAATCCCCACGGCTCTTACTCAAGAATTGACTACATTCTAACGCCGAATAGCTGCTTCAACTCTTTATTTATTTAGTCAAATTGGCTCATTTGCCATCTCAGATCATGCCCCGGTTCATGTTGACATGACATTAGGTACTCTGCCACCAAGAAGCAGGGTTTGGAGGCTGAATTCATCTATGCTGACAGACTCAAAATTTTCTGACGCAATAAGAGATTCAATTAAAAACTAATGGTTGGATAGTAAAAACTCACCTGTCTCCCCTGCTATGAAATGGGATGCAGCTAAAGCAACAATTCGTGGATACATAATCTCCTATACTTCGCACATAAAAAGGCCTTGCTATCTAGCTAGAAAAGGCGGTTAAAAGACTAGAATACTTACATAGTACAACTCCCATCCAAACCAACTGGTCTGCATTATGCCACGCTAGGGCCGAACTCAATCTGGATCACACTAATTATTAAAAAATATTACTGTTTCTTTCTAAACAAAAATACTATGAACACGCAAATAAATCTAGTAGATTACTGGCACATCAGATAAAAACAAAATCACTCTGAGAGGGCAATTAAGTCTTTAAAGATAATGGATGGTACCACTACATATGAACCTGTACTTATAAATGATATGTTTCGATCCTACTATGAATCATTATATTGTTCTCAAAACAGTGATTCACAATCAGCATTTGACACATTTTTCAATATTATTTCTCTCCCAGCTATTTCAGACGAGAACAGAGATTACCTTAACTCACCCATATCACCAGAAGAGGTCCTAGCAGCAATAAAATCAATGCCATCTAATACATCACCAGGACCTGCAGCTTCCCCCGGAATTTTATAAATTATTTTGGCCTGAGCTCTCTCACATTTTAATGACTGCTTTACAAGGAAAACTGCAACTATCTGTTTGATTCTTTTTTTCCCTCCCCTTTTCTCCCCAATTTGGAATGCCCAATTCCCACTACTTAGTAGGTCCTCATGGTGGCGCGGTTACTCACCTCAATCCGGGTGGTGGAGGACAAGTCTCAGTTGCCTCCGCTTCTGAGACCGTCAATCCGCGCATCTTATCACGTGACTCGTTGTGCATGACACCGCGGAGACTCACAGCATGTGGAGGCTCATGCTACTCTCCGCGATCCACACACAACTTACCACACGTCCCATTGAGAGCGAGAACCACTAATCACGACCACGAGGAGGTTACCCCATGTGACTCTACACTCCCTAGCAACCGGGCCAATTTGGTTGCTCAGGAGACCTGGCTGGAGTCACTCAGCATGCCCTGGATTCAAACTTATGACTCCAGGGGTGATAGTCAGCGTCAATACTCAATGAGATACCCAGGCTCCTATCTGTTTGATTCTTAGGGTGTGTTCACACTTGGCAGGTTTGGTTCGATTAAAATGAACTCTGGTGCGATTGCTCTGTTAGTGCAGTTCATTTGAACAAGTGTGAACACTGCCATCAGAACCTTGGTGCACACCAAACAAGCAGACAGAGACATCCTGAATAGTGGGTCTCGGTCCACTTCCAAACGAACTCTGGTGCGGTTCGATTGATATATGAACGCAACATGGACCAAAGACGTCTAAACGGACCAAAAACAGGAAGTAATTTGCCTAATACTGACCTCAAGCATACCTGGTTCTTCTCATCATAGGAGCTGTGTTGCCCATTACAGTTCGGTACAAGCGTCGGAACCGCCGTCATCCGTCCTTGCAGCATATCTTCATTTGTGTGTACAACGGAGGAATTCCTGCCGCTGTTTTGACTCCTTTACACATTTTATTAGCTCTTCGTTTGTTCTCAGCTGGCAAAAATACCACCATATATATATACATAAATCCAACGAGCGCATTTCGCCAAGCAGCCAGCATTGTTTTGGATGTTCGGCAAGTTCCGTCGCAAAATATATGTCATTAAAGCTGTCCAATCAAGTTGTGACCTTATCATTATGCCTTTTGTTTTGTATCTTTAGGTTCAGTGTTAAAAATGCCAGTGTGAACGCTAAGCAAACCAGGACTAAATGTATCATTTTCTGTTTTGGTCCGGACCAAGAAAGCCAAGAGAACCGAACTACAAGTGTGAACACACCCTTAAGAAGGACAAAGACTCTCAAAATTGTGCATCATATAGGCCAGTAAGTCTTCTTAATACAGACTGTAAAATACTGGCCAAAGTATTGGCGCATAGACTTGAAAGTATATTGCCTCAGATAGTTAAATCAAACCAGACAGGCTTTGTGAAATCTCGCTATGGTACAGATAACATACGTCAACTTGTGAATGTTATTAATTTTGTTCAGAACGGGAGGGAGGCACCCTCCACTTGTTCTCTCCCTTGATGCTGAAAAAGCATTTGATAGAGTTGAGTGGGACTTTCTGTTTGCCACTCTTGAAAAGTTTAATTTAGGTGTTAATTTTATTAGATGGGTAAAATTGTTATATTCTACTCCTAAGGCCACAGTGACTACAAATGGGCTTATTTCAACTCCATTCTGTATAGAGAGAGGTACAAGGCAGGCTTGCCCTCTTTCACCTTTGCTCTTCGCCCTTGTCATTGAACCCCTCGCAGAACTTATTAGACAGAGTAAAGACTTCTACGGCATTACAGTGGGAAAGGAAGAACACCGAATATCACTATACACTGATGACGTACTATTATACATGTCTAAACCTGACCAGTCAGTCCCTGCGTTATTGGAGTGCATTTCTCATTACAGTAAACTTTGTCTATAAAATAAATTTTCCAAAATCCATGGCACTACCTTTAAATATCTCTTCCTTAGAACACCTAAAATCAATTTCCCCTTTTCAGCTAACTGAGAATGGTTTCAGGTATCTTAGCATATTTATCACAGCATCGCTTGATAACCTTATAAGTAAAAATTACACCCCTCTTATAGAAAGAATAAAAATGTATCTGAAAATCTGGTGTTCACTCCCCATCTCATTTTTGGGGAGAATAAATGTTATAAAAATGAACATTCTTCTCAAGCTTTTATATTTATTACAGTCTATCACTGGTTACTTAACAAGTTCATTTTTCAAAGATCTTAATAAAAACTTTTCAAAATGTATATGGAATAATAAAATGCCACTGATCAAACTCTCTAAATAAATGAAACCAAAGGACAAAGGTGGGATTGCCATACCAAACCCAGATAAAAAATATGATTAGTTGGTGCAACGAAAGGACAAATTCTATCTGGTATAATATGGAATCAGTAACTTGCTCTCCACTACCAATTAGACTTCTACCATTTGTCAAGAATTTCACAAAGCTACAGGGCATCTCTGAACATTACACTACATCAAACACTCTCCGGGCTTGGAGAGATGTCAAGACATATCTTAAAATACCCGCCTCTCTCTCCTCGTCTTCCCCACTTTCTTTTAATCCAGATTTCCTTTTAACAATACAAAACATTGGGCTTTCAGCGTGGCTGAAATTGGGAATCTCTCAGATATCTTGCCTATTTTCAGAGGGTACCCTAAAGTCTTTCCAACGGATTTGGGAACAATATAATGTTCTACAAATATCTTCAGTTATGACATTTTTTAAAAAATAAAAAAAATGTTTAATCCCATTTTTCTCCCCAATCTGGAATGCCCAATTCCCACTACTTAGTAAGTCCTTGTGGTGGCGCAGTTACTCACCTCAATCCGGGTGGCGGAGGACAAGTCTCAGTTGCCTCCGCTTCTGAGACCGTCAATCCGCGCATCTTATCACGTGACTCGTTGTGCATGACACCGCGGAGACTCACAGCATGTGGAGGCTCATGCTACTCTCCATGATCCACGCACAACTTACCACACGCCCCATTGAGAGCGAGAACCACTAATCACGACCACGAGGAGGTTACCCCATGTGACTCTACCCTCCCTAGCAACCGGGCCAATTTGGTTGCTTAGGAGACCTGGCTGGAGTCACTCAGCACACCCTGGATTCAAACTCGCGACTCCAGGGGTGATAGTCAGCGTCAATACTCACTGAGATACCCAGGCCCCCCCATTTTATAAAATTTTTGATAGCCAAAGGAGATTGAGGATCTTTTATTAAATCAGGTTTGCTTAAAGGGATCAGTATCAAAGATATATGGCATTTTATCTAATAATTGTACATCTGCCTTGCTAGGACTGAAGTGTGTGTGGGAAATGGACATAGGTCATGCCACTGAAGAGAATGATTGGTCCGCCGTATGAGAAAATGTGTATCCCAAATGTACTTCCCTGGGGATTCACGAACTTAATTTTAAATTCTTTAATAGGATATATCTTACACCAATGTGTATTAAAAAAGATATTCATTAACACATCAGGTTTGTGCTTCAAGTGCAATAAAGTAAAAGGCACATTCATTCATTGTTTTTGGTATTGTAACAGAATTTTGCCATACTGGGAGAAAATACATGGTATAATAGAAGATCCTCTTGGACTGCATTTTCGATATGACCCAGCCTTGTACCTACTGAATCTTAGTGTGGACACTCTGCTTAAACATGATGTAAAACAGTTATTTGTTATCCTGGTCTATTCAGCCAAAAAATTTATTTTGTTGCTTTGGTCTGCACCACAGGCACCATCCCTTTACATGTGGACATTACAGGTTGCTATGTGGTTTCCACTGAAAAGCTCACCTATGATAAACATTAAAAATCAGACAAATTTTGGTGGATATGGTCTCCCCTTTGGGACTATATAAAGGAGCTGCCTTAACATACATATCGGACTGGCTTTCAACTTATTCGTAAGATGGATAAAACTAATGTGACATTATTATTATTATTATTTGTAGGTTTTGAACATCCTATAACTTGGTTAGATTTATATGTTATATTGTGTGATACTACTGATGTAAATCTGACGTTGTGGGCAAATAAAAAAAAAAAAATTAAAAATAAAAAGAATCTCTCGTGCTCTGGACTCCCGAATGTTGGACTTCATGCACTAGTGGCTTGCCCTACATTGTGGAAGGGGCGGAGTTACCTGGCTGTGTTGCAGGTCTGACAAAACAATAGAGCGCAATGGTCTGGTTCCGGAAGAAAAATCCTATTTATTTATCCAATAGACTAACTGATTTTCAATGATAACTTAGAAACATTTAGAGGCTGACCAACCACGAGCAACAAGGTTGTTCATCGATGGTATATGCTTCCATTGAAGCCACCCGTCTGTTTTATTTCAACATTGTTGTTTAAATAGCGTGTTCAATAGCGGAATTCATGGTAAACAACTACATTACCCATGGTCCAGCAGGGAAAGATCCACCAATCAGAGAACCGCGGCCAACGAAGCCCGCGAAAACGTGCCTCAGTGCGCCCGCCCACTCCCATAATGCACTGGGAGTGACGTAATCGAGTCAGTGTCTCTTCAGCCTTAAACTACTTATTTATTTGTACATATCGTAATATTTTGCAATAAACAATAATTTAAAAAATAAATTGTTTCTATACATATAATCAACAACCTAAAATCACTAGTTTTATATATTCCCATCATTTTTTTATTCTACGTCATCATTCGCAATGCTTCATGGGATTGTAGTTCATGCCCTCATGATGAAAGACTGTAAGTACAGTCTTGTACCTTTGTCTTTTTGTCCGATTTTCAAATGCTTTTTAGCCTCAAAACAAAGTTTGTTGTGATGTTGTGATTCAGCTCGGAGCTGGGTGATTCGGTTCATGGTGCACAACTCTTTTATGGAGGATTTTATGAAAAGTCTATGGAAGAAATGAATGGGGAAGATACTTCCGGAAACAAGACGGCTGATTAAGTGGGCGGGCACTGTTGCGATGTAGTAAATAGGTTGACGATGTTGGATGGGTTGTCTGCAAAATGGATAATAAATACTGGAAATGGGTATTGTGGTGTAGAGAATAAATCAGTCCCACAGCATGTCTCATTAACTCTGCTGACTTGGACCATTTTACTATTTTTGAATAAAGGTTTTGACGGGAAAAGGACCTTCCATATTTGTTGCTGAGTAACAGCTGAAATTAAACATCAGTTAATTATATAAAATAAAATAAAACCCCTCATCATTAGTAAAATAAAAGCGGAGTTTACCATATATCATGACAGTTGTTATTCTTTTTCGAGCAGTCTGAATATCCAAATGGCAATTGTTGTAGACATATCCCCATCTAATGGTGAACTTTGTATTAGCATTATTCACGTTGGCAATTAAAGGGACAGTTCACTCAAAAATGAAAATTCTCTCATCATTTATTCACCCTCATGCTATCCCAGATGTGTATGACTTTTTTTCTACTGCTGAACACAAATGAAGATTTTTAGAAGAATATTTCAGCTCTGTAGGTCCATACAATGCAAGTGAATGGTGACCAGAACTTTGAAGGTCCAAAAAGCACATAAAGGCAGCATAAAAGTAATCCATAAGACTCCAGTGGTTTAATCCATGTCTTCAGAAGTGATGTGATAGGTGTGGGTGAGAAAGATCAATATTTAAGTCATTTTCTATCCTAAATCTCCACTTTCACTTTTACATCTGAAAGTCACATGTGGTGCCGGTTTAGTTTCACTTTCACATCTTTGAGTTCTGCTGAGGCGTTCATCTCCCTCACAGATATCAAAGAGGAAACAGGAATTGAAAGTTCTCAGCATCTTCATGATGGGTTCTGAACTGGGCAGGGAGGAGAATTTATAGTAAAAAAGGACTTAAATATTGACACCATTCACTTGCATTGTATGGACCTACAGAGCTGAAATATTGTCTAAAAATCTTCATTTGTGTTCTGCAGAAGAAAGAAAGTCATTCACATCTGGGATAGCATGAGGGTGAGTAAATGATGAGAGAATTTTCATTTTTGCTTGAACTATCCCTTTAAACACGAACATGGCAATTCAGTGTTGAAACACATAAAACACTTTAAATTTGTAACATAACCTGCAAATGGGGAATAAATGGTGGAAATGCGCTTTTCACAATGGTTTCAAAGCAGCTTTACAGAAAATGATCTTGTAACAGAAAATGAAGCATGTCGTCATCATCATTCTGACGCACATGGAGGTGGAATCCCGCCGCTCGCATCATCAGCACCAGTGGGCGTGTCCTCAGTCTCCAGTGGGCGTGTCCTCAGTCTCCGGGCTTCATTCATAAACTCCGGCTGCCGTCAGGATGAGATGGAACGCGTTTGCTGGAGGATGATGAGCGCTTATAACGCGTCCCTCACACGGACAGCATGAATTACTGATAGGTGAGTGAATCCCGCGCGCGCCGTCGTGTGATGTTTGGCGACATATCTGTTGCCTGCGATTGAACAATACATTTTTTATTTTTTATTTTTTATTTCAAATGCATTAATTCCAATGAACACGAAACACCCCATGTCCGTAGCGCGTGCACCGTGTCTGACTCATCTCAAATCAAAACATTGCGTCTGGAGATGCGCTATTGCAGACGCGTATGATCAAACGCGTGTGATGATGTAATAGACGCAAATGTAACTATTTTCCGCGGTGATGGAAACATGCGTTTCGCGCATCTCTGGTTCTGCTCGCGTCGCGTCAGTGAACGCGTTTCTCGATGGACTGCGATGGCGCAAGTCGTTTTTAAACTCCTCGCGAGGAGCGTCGACGCGACGCGAGTCCATATGAGCTCATGTCGACACACTCCTGTAAGCACTGAGTGATTTGATCAAAACGGAAATAATGACGTAAAGCCGAATATTACTCGCGGTTTAGCAGCTGCTCTCTGGATTAAACCCTGAATGAGCAACAAAAGACTCTAGTGTAGTTTAATAGGACTAGTGCAGATTCAGGGGGTTGAGGAACACAATTCCACCTCAAACTGTCTTATGTAACGTGCAAAATACATTCACATGTAAAGACCTCATAAATCCTGCTTTGATGATTGGAATGCATGAGTTATTGATGGAGGTATTTGAGTTATTCTTGTTCTTTCAGGTCTCATGTTGTGTGTTTGTCAGTATATTAAAAGGTTATAGTGATAGATTAATAGGCTTTATTGACCAGACTGATTAATCAGCTGATATTTGAATAAGTAAAGCTGATTGGCATTCACATTATTCTCAATGGCAGCTGGGGTTGGCACATGACCCCCTGGAAGTAAGTGACCTGCATACTGCCATCTTTACTCATGGGCACTCGATTTGGGATACATTTTCTGAGCCTGCTGTAAATATTCTGTGACCGATGGTCACTTTAGTAGAAAGTAGAAATAGAAGGAATGATACTTTAAAAAACGTAACAGTGTCGTTACCTCATCTATAAGCACTGGCTAACTGGACCATCCTAACCAGCCCAAACCTTTAAACCCCTGATTCATGTCAGTTCCAAAAAAATCCAGATTTTGAGGAATTATGAGTGAATATTGTGTCATTTTAAATGTAACAATTAAGTAATATAAGTGTCATTTTAAATGTAACAATTTTTGTGTGTGGGTCATTGACATAAAAGGTTTTACAAGGTGATACAAATGAGATTGTTATTTTTTTTTTTTTAAATGTCATGTGGTGTAACAATCAAGTAAAAGGTATTAAAATACTTCCCTTGCACCTTGAATACATCAGCGTAAAGTATCTTTGTATATATGTATTTACAAATATCATGAATTTTATAAGGGGTTACTCCATTTGACCTGAACAAAACAGACCGGCTTTTTCAAAATATCTGATGTTTAATGATATGATAATTATTATTATTTATTTTTGTAAACTTCACACACAGTTATGAGGGTTCAACAGGGTCCTCTCTGTTTTTATGTTTGTTTGTTTTTTGTCACATGGCATAAAATTGGCTACCAACAGGTTGGTGACACCACATTTGGTGGACAAAAGTTTTTCAAATATTATTCATATTTTAACAAAAAATTGTTTCACTGCTTGTTTAAGAAATAATAATAAAATATTGTTCTGCACTATGCAAACATTTCTTTTTTTTTAATCATTTCAGCTGTTAATGAGATGTAGTTTTGGTTACACCACATGACTTTTTTACTTTAAAGAAATAGAAAGGAAAGAAAAAATATTTCCCTAAAAAAAAAATATCAAAATTACTTTGAACTCAGAAATAAAAAAAAAAAAATGCTTTAAAAAAATTTAAAATATATATATATTTTTTTTTAGATTTACACATTTAAATTTTATAACACAATTTCATCAAATTGATTTGAGTAATCTTTAATAATAATAATAAAAAAAATATTTTGAGTTTTATTAATTTAATTTGTTAATTCAAATGACATTTTATGGAATTTTCATGTTATGAAATTGAAATGAGTATATCTTAAAAACAGTCTCATTGTTGAGGCGTATTCAAGTAATTGTTGGGTTAGGACGGTCCAGTTAGCCAGTGCTTATAGATGAGGTAATGACATCATTACATTTCCAGAAAGCATCTTTCTCCACTGATGGCCATTCAAAGGTAGCTATTTCCAAGCAACATATACACTGTAAATCATTATATTTTAGGAGATGTTTTATCAGTGACTTATTTATTGAGGGTATGTAATGTAGTTTTGAATAATTTAATAGATCTGGACCAAAAACAAGCATCACATCATTTCCCAGTGTATCATATTTTGCTATCATTAAGTTGTATTGTGTATCTGTCAGCATTATATTGGGCACCAGCTCTGTAAATATCACATCAGCCAGTGAAAGCTCTAGTTGTCACCGCCTGCAGATGTGCAGTGGCCGTAGATTCTGTGTGTCCCACTTTTCTGCAGCTAATACAGTAATACACCTGATGACATCAGCGCACATCTCATGGTGTCCTGCAGGAATGTGTGTGTGTGTGTGTGTGTGTGTGTGTGTAGATGCTTCCTCATGAATACACAATGATGTGGAGCTGCTCTATTTCCCCACATCACACATACACAGGAAACATTGGCGTGCTGTTTAATTGCATTTGTGTGTGTGAGCAGAGAGCTGCAGTGTTTTAAAGTGCTTTAATGAATTCTGTCAATGAATCGGCTGTTTGTGTATTCAGCTGGACGGGTTTTATAGCTTAGAGTTCACAGGCGGTCAGTGGAGGTGTGTGCACACGCGTGTGTGTCTGACTAACACCAGTCCTGGTTTTCAACTGGTTTTTCTTCTGGACACAGATTTGATATCTTTCTCTGCATTACTGCTAAATTAGAACAACATCATATATATAAAAACTAAACAAAACGCTGCAATCCATTTGATTGACCTACGACAGAGTGAATGGATTGTATTTTCGAGTTGCTGGATTAGTTTTGTCACTACAATGCAGATGATAAAACTGGACATAGAAATATTTTCCAACATGATTATGTACCAAAGAATATAAACTATGCATGAAATAAAGACTGTTTAATCTTCTAAATCTGACAATTATACAGTTCTGAAGAATGCAGTTTTACCGTTCATAAACTTTCACCCTGGAGAAATTCAGACTGCTGCAAAATCTGTCAAATCACAACAATACGGAGGCCGTGAACTGCAAAACAAATCAACAAAACTAAAAACATAACAACAAATGCAAAAACAAAATAACAAGTCAGAAAAAACTTCTGAAAACATCTTAAACTACTTCAAAGAGTTCTCATGAAAAAATCCTCCACGTGCAGCAATGACAGCTTTGCAGATTCTTGTTATTCTAGCGGTCAGTTTGTCCAGATACTCAGGTGACATTTCACCCCACACTTCCTGTAGCACTTGCCATAGATGTGACTGTCTTGTTGGGCACTTCTCACGCACCTTACAGTCTAGCTGATCCCACAAAAGCTCAATGGGGTTAAGATCCATAACACTCTTTTCCAATGATCTGTTGACCAATGTCCGTGTTTCTTTGCCCACTCGAACCTTTTCTTTTTGTTTTTCTGTTTCAAAAGTGGCTTTTTCTTTGCAATTCTTCCCATAAGGCCTGCACCCCTGAGTCTTCTCTTTACTGTTGTACATGAAACTGGTGTTGAGCGGGTAGAATTCAATGAAGCTGTCAGCTGAGGACATGTGAGGCGTCTATTTCTCAAACTAGAGACTCTGATGTACTTATCCTCTTGTTTAGTTGTACATCTGGTCTTCCACATCTCTTTCTGTCCTTGTTAGAGTCAGTTGTCCTTTGTCTTTGAAGACTGTAGTGTACACCTTTGTATGAAATCTTTTCAAGCATTGTATAGCCTTCATTCCTCAAAACAATGATTGACTGATGAGTTTCTACAGAAAGCTGTTTCTTTTTTGCCATTTTTGACCTAATATTGACCTTCAGACATGCCAGTCTATTGCATACTGTGGCAACTCAAAAACAAACACAAAGACAATGTTAAGCTTCATTTAATGAACCAAATATCTTTCAGCAGTGTTTGATATAATGGCAAGTGATTTTCTAGCACCAAATGAGCAATTTAGTATGATTACTCAAGGATAAGGTGTTGGAGTGATGGCTGCTGTCTAGATTTGATCAAAAATGACTTTTTTCAAATAGTGATGGTGCTGTTTTTTACATCAGTAATGTCCTGACTATACTTTGTGATCAGCTGAATGCCACTTTGGTGAATTAAAGTACCAATTTTCTTACGAGACAGCAAAATCTGTACATTATTCAGAAATTTTGTCTGCAAGTGTAAGTGGATGTGTGTTTGCACACAAAAAGTCTTCAGACGTGCACACACACACACAGACACACACACTCACAAACACACACACACACACACACACACACACACACACACACACACACTACACACACACACTACACACACACTACACACACACAGACACACACACACACTCACACACATGTTGGTGCAGCTATCATTATGAGGACTCTCCATAGACATAATGATTTTTATACTGTACAAACTATAGATTCTATCCCCTAACCCTAACCCTACCCCTAAACCTAACCCTCACACACACACACACACACACACACACACACACACACACACACACACTACACACACACATACTCTCACACACACACACACACACACACACACACATGTTGGTGCAGCTATCATTATGAGGACTCTCCACAGACATAATGATTTTTATACTCTATGAACTATAGATTCTTTCCCCTAACCCTAACCCTACCCCTAAACCTAACCCTCACACACACACACACACACTCACACACACACACACACACACACTCACACACATGTTGGTGCAGCTATCATTATGAGGACTCTCCATAGACATAATGATTTTTATACTGTATGAACTATAGATTCTTTCCCCTAACCCTAACCCTACCCCTAAACCTAACCCTCACACACACACACACACACACACTCACACACACACACACACACACACACACACACACACACATGTTGGTGTAGTTATCATTATGAGGACTCTCCATAGACATAATGATTTTTATACTGTACAAACTATAGATTCTATCCCCTAACCCTAACCCTACCCCTAAACACACACACACACACACACACACACACACACACACACACACACACACACACACATGTTGGTGCAGCTATCATTATGAGGACTCTCCATAGACATAATGATTTTTATACTGTACAAACTATAGATTCTATCCCCTAACCCTAACCCTACCCCTAAACCTAACCCTCACAAAAAACTTTCTGCATTTTTACATTTTCAATAAAACATCGTTTAGTATGTTTTTTAAGTGATTTGAATTATGGGGACACTAGAAATGTCCTCATAAACCACATTTATAGCATAATACCCTTGTAATGACCAGTTTATAACCTAAAAAAAAAGTCCTCGTAAACCACTTAAACCTGCCCACACACACACACTCACACTCACACACACACACACACACACACACACAATGTGTGCTGAACACCCTTTTGTGCAACGTCTTTCCATATACACTCATTGAGGAATATTTCAAGATCTACTTATCGTATTATGTTGTGTTTGGGCTCGTTTGAATCGGGATAGTCTGCTGTAAGTTATGATGTGTCATTGTCTATGTTATATGTATGTTTCAGGAAGTAATAAGGAAAAAGGTGACAAAAAGACACTCCTGTTTATTATATTTATGTGTGTCAGTGGGAATTTCATACACTAAAACTCACTGCAGTTTGACCTCTGAGTGAAACAAATTTGCTCATTGCATTCTACTAATTGAGACCTTTCCAATGATATATAACACATGGATATCTCATCTTTTTGATGGTTTTACCAACTCAAATGTGCAAATGATGAGAACGAAACAGTTCTTATTTGTCAGGAAATTAAAAAGCATTATTTAAGAGTTGGTAGGATCAGCTATTTGCATTGTAAAGTCCAGATTCTAAGCTTTAAAGTGACACCTATTTTGTTCAGATCAAGCAAGTGGTTATAATGTATTATGTATTATGTATTATTATTATTATTATTATTATTATTCTGCATGGAGTGCCCCCCACTGGCCCGGTATAAGCTCAGTTCAATTAATCCTTCTATCAATAAAAATCAATTACATCGTAATTACAAAAAAAAAAAAAAAAAGTTGATAAAAGTTCTAATGCAATATCTTGTGATAGTATTTGCAATATGAGACACAACACAACACAAGGGTTAAAAATAAGTGCCAAAGGCTCACTGACAGACGCGTAGTGGTTTCTCATTCACTAAATCAGTTACGGGATACTTCAGAACACCGAGAGTAAAAAGAGCGAGTGAAATAAAGTTTGTTTTAGGTCCGATATTCACCTACAGTGAAGACGGTGCTGACGAGACTGCCTAAAATGTCACATCCACCATACACCATCAGTAATCTACAGTAAGTGTTCATGTCATGAAAAGTGTTTATTACACGATGAAAACACACACAGTAACTTCAAAAACTTAAAATGTTTACACAGGTGACGCCTGTTCTAATCTGTGTATGTGATGTATATTGTGATGATTGAATGTTAGAGATTCACGAGTCAGTGTGACAGGGGTCCTGATGATTAAAGAGCTGTCTCTCTCACTGCCTGTGTCATATTGTGTTCTTTTCTTTCAGGCGTCACACACACTCTGGATGTTAAATCATGAGTGATGAGTCTCCTGTACAGACCCGCCTCACCACTGTGAGTACAACACACCACAAACTCACCAACACAGATTTAGTGTCATATATAGTGTCACGTTCATATATTCTTGAGCATGATGAAGGTAAACAGTCTGGAGACTCCAGCAATATGGAATGAATGAAGTTAGTAATGAATGGATCAATAAGTCACATTAGTGAGGTAAGCAGCTGTTTATATTGCCTACTTTTGCATAATGATTGACAGAATTAGATAAATTAGCTCCTCCCAGTGCAATTTTCTGAAACGTAGAATGGCAGGTGAAGCATCATTGATATTCATCAAGAAAGCCATACCTGATTGGGTGAATCAGTAATAACCATCACAAGAGTGCTACCTGATTGGTCGGATAAACCCAAGCTTAAACCTAATTAAACCTAACCAATAAGTTAGGCTTTACTCATACATATGAATGAGTCTTCCTCTGCCATCCCACGTTTTGGTAATCTGCTTCCTGAACCTTCATCTAGGAAGTCCATTTCCGCTGGAACTCGAGGTCGGAGATGGTTGCCAAGCAATTTCACAACTTGCCACATCAATATATAATTCAACTGGCTCACAACATAGCTCATCCAGTTTTATTTATAATGTATTAAAGCTGAAGTGTTGAACAGAGATGCAAAAATAAACATTGTTTTCAAACAGCTTTCCGAAAACACCCTCAGTCTGACAGATAGCCCCGCCCCCAACTCACGCCATTGGTCGAGTCAATGTTGTTGTATTGGGCTGGACGGGTCGCTCAAAACCAACAGGGATTTTTAAAGCACCACAGAGACACAGTGTTCACCGTAATCTAATTTTTATAGATGTGTGTCCATTAAGTTCCAAATAAAAATAAAAAATTATGTGTAAACTATTTAATTTACTGGATTATCCAAAAATAGACATTAGCACATGGTTATTTCATATATAAATTTGTTTTGCATGTGTAATGTGTGTGAAAGGGGGAAGTTGCCTCCGCGTCTGAGACCATCAATCCGCGCATCTTATCACGTGACTCGTTGTGCATGACACCGCGGAGACTCACAGCATGTGGAGGCTCATGCTACTCCCCACGATCCACACACAACTTACCACACGCCCCATTGAGAGCGAGAACCACTAATCATGACCACGAGGAGGTTACCCCATGTGACTCTACCCTCCCTAGCAACCGGGCCAATTTGGTTGCTTAGAAGACCTGGCTGGAGTCACTCAGCACGCCCTGGAATATTTTGTGTTGTACACATTAATGTAAAATAAATAAAGATTACAATATGATGAATATGTATGTAGAAGCAATATATTTTTTTATGTTACGGTTGTTGAGCCAATGAATCGGGATTTTCTCCCCCAGTGAAGTCTTGTTGATATTTGATTCAAGTCCCTCCTTTAATGTAAGTGTGAGGGACTTTAAGGGTAATCTTAAGTCTGATCTCATAGAACACTAATAGCACAGGTGTGTTGTTGCCGTGGGGAGACTGTTGCCTAGTGACGGTCCCGTTGTGATTCCTGCTGTTGTGCATCTGTGTGTCTCTGTTTACTGTGGACTTCTTCACACTGCACGAATCTGTTGACCTGGAGATTATTGTGAGCGCTCCAGTTTTCACATTCTAGTACGTCCCAATATATCTGACCATCATATAAAACAAGAGCAACTGAAGTCATGTGATTCGCAACAGACAAAGCATTGACAAAACATTCAACTAGTAGACTAGTTGACACGACCCCTAGCGTATCCATAAAAAAGAAGCCTTTTTTAGCCTATTTTTAAAGATTTTTTTAAAGACTAAATTAATAAAACTTAAAAAAAAAAAAATTTTTTATTTTATTTTGTTAAAGACTACTCAATTCAATTCTGTTATGAAACTGAAATGCGTAAATATGAAAATATTTTAAGTGTGCATGTTTGTAGTCTACTGCACTAAATGGTTTGCAGAGAGTATTCACACAAACACATTTAAAGTAAGGAAGAAAGTGATATTTTCCAAACCCTACACTGCAAAAAATCATTTTATGAATTAGTATTTTTGTTTTGTTTTCCAGTACAAACATCTAAACATTCTTGAAAACAATATATATTTACTAACAAGCAAAATGGCATTAGACATTTTGTCGTTTAAGAGAAATCTCACAAACATTTTAGTGGGGGTTAATTGTTGATTCTGTATATATATGTTTTGTTTCTCTGTGTTCAATATGTAAATCAATAAAAAATTGTTAATCAGAAGAATTTAGATATTTTTTATTGGAAAACATGAAAATAAAATACTCACCAAGAAAATGTTTTTTTTTTTTTTTTTTTTGCAGTGTAAGAAACATTTAAAAAATCACATCATTTATATAATAAATATAATTTGATATAATAAAATAATAGTGATATAGTTTTATAATTATATGAAATATAAGAAATTTTTTTTTTGAAGTGTAACCCTCACACAAACATTTTAGTATCAGTAGATTTAAAGCAAATCATGATTTGGACGATTTATGAGCCATTTATACTTCCACCGCTGAAAATGTCCTCAGTCGGTTGTCATCATGTCTCATATACAGTATATTAGTGAGGACATTTTCAAAAAAATCAAGTCCCCTCCAGTATACACAAATCTATACATACACACACAGACACACACTCACACACACAGAGACACACAGTCACACACAGACACACACATACAGTGACACACACACAGAGAGAGACACACTCACACACACAGAGACACACAGTCACACACACACACACACACACACACACACACATACAGTGACACACACACAGAGAGACACACACAGAGACACACAGTCACACACACACACACACACACACACACACACAGAGAGACACACACAGAGACACACACTCACTCACACACATACACACACACATTCACACACACACACAGACACACACTCACAGAGACACACACAGAGAGACACACACTCACACACATACACACACACACACACAGAGAGAGACACACACAGACACACACTCACACACACACAGACACACACAAACACACACACACAGAGACACACACAGACACACACACACACACAGACACACACACACACAGACACACACACACACAGAGAGACACACACTCACACACACACACACACACACAGAGAGAGACACACACAGACACACACAAACACACACACACAGAGACACACACAGACACACACACACACACAGACACACACACACACACAGACACACACACACACACACAGACACACACAGACACACACACACACACACACAGACACACACAGACACACACACACAGACACACACACACACACACACACACACACACACACACACAGACACACACGTAATGCAGCATTGAGTGCAATAGATCAGTTTTGGCTCTCTGGCTCAAACATCCTCTGCATGCAAGCTTTTATTCAGCTCTAATTTTAGCACTGTGTCCTAGTTTCCAGATGCAGAAATTGAATTAAACATCTCAACACACTTTTGATTATGAAGAAGACACCGTGTTTTTACCGTCAGTGCTCATCAATCAAAGCTAATCGTATTATCCTATAGCTCTTAAAACTCTATCAGACAGCTGAATACTGTTTTCTTCCTCAAGACTTCTGCATCTTGTTACAGTGCTCTCTTTGAGCAAACAGTTAAAGGAGTTTTACTGTTAGGAACTTATGATGCAGAATGCAATAAAAAAAGGTAGTAAGATGGACTACCAACTGTTGACTACTGACACACAGTGTTACTAATGCACACACCTGTGTGTGTGTGTGTGTGTGTGTGCGTGTGTAGGACGTGCCATTGGCGTCTGGCGCGCAGGACAACTACGTGCTTCTGCTGGTGTTGTTGTGTGTGTTTGCTGGCGGGATGCTGATCGTTCTGTCCATCCTGCTCATCTTCTGTCACCGCTGCTGTCGAGGAGGACGCCGATACTCCAGGTGACATTAAACTAGCCCTACAGATTACATTAAAAACAAGATTTACAGGGTCACTGATTTGAGATTAAAATGTTAGACAGATGAAAACATCAACACATGTGTGATTAGAGTAATGATGAGAGTAATGAGTGTGTGAACTCTTGTGCTGTGTGTGTGTGTTTGTGTGTGTAGCACCTGCCACTTTGCAGATCCTTCTCAAGAATCACAACGTTAGTTTATTTCCAACAAGATCCCGGATCATTTCAGTCTGATCTGAACAGTTTCAGCACTGATTGTTTTATAAATCTGTTTCAATGTAATGCATCTTTACAAACACGCTGTTATTGAAGGATGAGGCAGTTAAAAACTATATTGAACCTGACAGCTAAACTGCAGCTCACGAGTTAAAGGTTAGCCAAGTATAACAGAGCTTATTTACAGGATATAAGAAGCCTTAGATGTACAGTTAATATTTTGAATAGAAACAACGGATTCCTTATGAGCAATTCACACTTGGAGAGAACATTCGCACATCGATAAGCCAAGCTTTTCTTATGGTGTGTCGATGAAATGCCCTGACCAATGAAATTAGAGCTGTGGATCATGTGTCAGGATCCCCCCTGGAATCTACGCCCCTGAGGGACCCACAAAACATAAGCACAAATACTACAACTTACACTGAGGAATTAAATGTCACCGAATTGTGGGTATGACCCACATACAAGCCTACAGTATAAAAGATTTAAACAAACTCATGGTAAACAGATGGCCAAACGCTGTTCAGAGTCGATGGGTTTAACGAATCAACAAGGGTGCCACCATCTGAAGCAAAGTCTCGAATTCATCAACAGACATTCTGAAGTATTGATGAAAACGATCATGGCACAACTTCAACTCTTGTATCAGTCTGTGGAACTCCTCATGTTCCTCTCTTCTCCCGAGAACCAAGTGAACCCAGTATCTTCAAAATAACAATAAACTCATCTTCACTGCTGCTTGAGAAGAAATCCATCTTCTTTTTTCAGCTTGCTACAGAACTCATTTTTCTTGCAATACTCTCGTACTGTGATTTCATGGTTGTTTTGCAAACTTTTAAAGTAGTTCTGTCATAGGCGGAGAGCGGACCAGCTCACCTACTGTACCGGAGTAAAATTGCTTATCGATTAGTGCCATCTATTGTAAAGGTTTGAATGTGCTGACGGCGAACATTTGCATTGCTTTCTATGTGAAAGGGACATTCGTCGGCGGTTTGCTTCGCATAATTGCATTGCCTCAAGTGTGAAAAGGCCTTTATGCTGCATTTGTAAGGGTTCTCTGTGTGCACCTGTGAATTAAACACCTGTACAGCATCAAGGACAGTCACTGCAGCCATAACAAACACAATGCAGCTGTAATATGAAGGTCTGTACCGTCGCAGGACTGTGAAACGGCTTGTCATTTGATGTAAACCAGACAGCAGCTTTAACCTTGAGATTCTGGCAGATCTTTTCTCTTGTTTATGCTCAAAATAAGAGAAAGAAACTGCCACTGCAACAAGACAAAAATGCACTTACATTTAAGAAGCCTTCTCAGTTTTGCTTCTCAAGTAAATGTATCTAAAACAAGATGAAATATTGATTAAGCGCAGCATCGAACACAATTGACTCTACATGTTTACAAACACTAAACAGATCAACACAGACACCAAAAACTCAGCATGTTGCTTTGATGTTTCAGAGCGAGTGATGATCTGGAGAAAACCAACACCACATACGTAGAGGAGATTCAGACAACACAAGGTGCTACAAACACTCAACATCGTCCACAAACAAGATGAACATTCAGCATTGTTGACGTTGTTTTCACGGCCCTGTTCCTTCAACAGATGTGACCATCAGACTGGAGAGCGGCGAGTCGCTGTCCACGTCCAGTTGTCATGGCGATACAGACACAGAGCATTTCCTGTCTGCCGCGTGCACAGGGCGACGGGTGTCGTTCAACGAGAGCGCCGTCTATGAGCAGAGCGCCAAAGACCAAGAGAAAGGTCGTAGGTCAGAGACACTGACAGATGGGTCAAGGGTCAGGGGGTCAAACTCCCAAACCACATCTGATGTGTCTGTATTCACACGCTGAAAAACATGATCATGAATGTGTGCGGGTGTTTTAGATCAGATAGACAGAAAGACAGATGGACATACTGACAGACAGATAGACAGTTAGGTAGAAAGACAGACAAAGACACAAATAGAGAGACAAACAGACAGATAGATAGACAGACAGACAGACCGACAGACACAGACAGACAGATAGATACAGACAGACAGAAAAACCAACAGACAGATAGACAGATAGACAGACAGAGACCAACCGAAAGACACAGAAAAACACAGACAGATAGAGACACAGACAGACACATATAGATACAGACAGATAGACAGACAGACAGACTGAAAGACACAGACATATAGACAGACACAGAAAGACAGACAAACAGATAGATAGACAGAAAAACTGACAGACAGACAGAGACCAACCGAAAGACACAGACAGACACACATAGACACAGACATTTAGATAGATAGACACAGACAGACAGACAGATAGATAGATAGACAGACAGACAGACAGACAGACAAACCGAGAGACAGATAGATAGACAGAGAGACCAACCGAAAGACACAGACAGACAAACCGAAAGACACAGACAGACAGATAGACAAACAGATAGATGGACAGATAGAAAGACAGATAAATAGAAAGACAGACAGCCAGCCAGCCAGCCAACAAACAGATAGATAGACAGACAGACAGACAAATTCAGATAGATAGACAGACAGACAGACAAATTCAGATAGATAGACAGACACATGTACTGACAGATAGATAGACGGACAGACTGATCGAAAGACACAGACATATAGACACAGACAGATAGACTGACAGACAGACAGATAGATACAGACAGACAGAAAAACCAACAGACAGATAGACAGACAGACAGACAGAGACCAACCGAAAGACACAGACAGACACAGACATATAGATAGACACAGACAGACAGACAGATAGATAGACAGACAGACAAACCGAGAGACAGATAGATAGACAGAGAGGCCAACCGAAAGACACAGACAGACAGACAGACAGATAGACAAACAGATAGATGGACAGACAGAAAGACAGATAGATAGATAGAAAGACAGACAGCCAGCCAGCCGACAGACAGATAGATAGACAGACAGACAGACAAATTCAGATAGATAGATAGACAGACAGACTGACCGAAAGACACAGACATATGGACACAGACAGACAGACAGACAGACAGACAGAGAGACAGATAGATAGACTGGCAGACAGACAGACTGACCGAAAGACACAGACAGATAAATAGACAGACAGACAGATGTACTGACAGACAGACAGAGAGACAGATAGACAGACTGGCAGATAGACACAGATAGATAGACAGAAAAACCCACAGACAGAGAGACACAGACAGACGCATATAGATACAGACAGATAGATAGACAGACAGACTGACCGAAAGACACAGATAGACACAGACAGATAGATATAAAGATAGATAGACAGACACATATAGATACAGACAGACAGACAGACAGATCTGACCCACGTAAACTCGGCTAGTCGAAGAGCCTTGACTGGTTAACATTAATTGTGGGTGTGGTTTGGATGTAACATTATTTATTTATTTATTCGACAAACTAAAACAATGTTGTGCATAGTATACACAGACTTCGGCTTTAGTGTGTAATGTTTACAGTTCTGTGTGTCAGGTACACCCTCACAGAGGGCGACTTTCATCACCTGAAGAAAGCTCGTCTGACTCACCTGCACATACAGACTCCTGCACTGAACATCCTCACCATCATGGAGTGTGACTCACCTGAGAACAGCGTCAGTGTCTCTGAACAGCCCTCACACACACCTGCCCTCGCTATATTTCAGGTAATCACTGAATCGCTTCTAAACGTCAGTGGTAAACTGGATATAAGTTGAAAGTTTGAGTGCCACATTGTAATGGCTTGCGTTTTGTGTTTAGCCCAGCGAGGGCCCCTCTCCAGAGCTGCCTGTCTCGTGGAACAGTCAAAGTCCCGTCTGCGCTCTGCCTGGAGATTCGCTCAACTCCACCCTGAACGCCAGCGTTATTAACGGCAACACCGAATACGCCACAAAGCCACCACGATCGCAAACCGTGAGTTATATTCTGAACTGTCAGAACTAGTGGACAGTTCTTCACAGCTCAGATAACTAACAGATAAACCAGTGACTTTTAATGGAGGCATTACAACAGAGGATGTTACATAGTAACAATGTGCTGTTGTGAATCATAAACGACATGAGTGAATCTCATGAAACCAGTCAAGAACATGTCCAGCTCATATTTCACTCCCAAAACAAAAACACAAGAAATGATATTAGGCATAAAGAAAACTAAACTTAAATAGTCCGTGTTTGTTGCATTCATTCGCTTTTTGTTTCAAGGTTGTAAAAAGTAAATATGAGCTATGCTTTGAATGCTGGTTTTTAATTGAAAAATAAATAGAATAAAAAAAAACATTAAAAAACAACAAAGCAAAATTTATATTTTGCATCGTGACATTTTCATGACAATAAAACACATTTTCCCCCGAATTCTCATTACTGTAATGTGAAAGGCTTCATTTTCTTCGTACAAAATGTCATTTCTAATTTTGTTTTTGATGAAGGATTAAAATGTGACGTCAGCCACATGACCTGTGACCTCAGCGCCACTAGAGCGACTCTTTGCCTGTGTTACTCACACTTGTGTATCATGTTTATTCTGTTTCAGGTGGAGTTGATAAGCAGCAGTGTGCAGATGGAGAAGGATTCTGGTTCCGGTCCGGTCTCGGGGGCGATTCGCTCCGGTCCAGCTCTGACTCACGGCACCATGTTTCATTTCCTATCTAAACTTCGGCGTCATGCCAGTCTGGAGGGCGCTGCGCCGTTCTTTACCGTCAAGAAGTGGAAGTTTGACACCATTCAGAGAGCAGCAAGCCTTGACATAAAAGGTGAGGACGACCTGAAGAATGGAACTTATTGTATTTATAACAGTTCCATTGATGACCTCTTGAAATTATGTTGTATGCTCGTAATTTTTCATGTGTCAGTTTTAACCAAATTCAATTGTGTATGAATCAGCGTAAAACAAATTGTTCACACTGCAGTTACATTTGGTGTCACTCCATTTTCGAGTGTTTAACCTTGTTAAACACGTTGGCCAAATACATTTGTAAACACCAAACGAGTTAAACTGTTGGCATCCATGTTTCTTGTTAACAGTCATGAGACGGCGAAATGTTGCTATGGTGATCACTATGTCGACCATCATGTTTGAGAGTGACTCCTGTATTCTGCACACACACAGAACGGTTTAGGATTCACGCCTAAATGATTTAAATGTGGTTTGATTCACTCCACGTGTATTTTTAAATGTGGTTTTCACTCCCAGAACTTTGCAGTGTGTATGTGGTCACAGAGCGGCAACATTGTCAATTATCTTAGAAATCACTTCCTGTAAACACAGCTGCGCAGTCTTCTTAAAAGATGTTTTACACCTGGAGAGCACATTTAGCCCTGAATGGGAATCAATACTGAATCAATACCGGTGAATAATTAAGTCCAGTTCTGACTGACTGACAGATACACCAGGACAAAAGCCGTTTCCTGATAAACAAATAACCAAATTATTCTTCACCTGATGTGAAAAGTCAGTCAGTATGACATGTTAATTTCCTGCTAATCAGCTATAGATCATCATTATTGCTGCAGATGGCAGCTATGCAGACTCATACATCTTCTCATACTTCATACATGTTTTTCTTCTCATCTCTTTAGCTCTGTTCCAAAACCTGGTGTGCTGCCTACCTAGACTGGATTTTAACAGCGTCATAAGCGTGGTGGCGATGTAAATATTGTTCCAAAAAGTAGTCAGCCATATTACAATATTCTATATTTTTTTCCAAATTAGCTGCAAACTATACATCACTAAATGTGTAATACTCCAGCTTTGATATTTTGCCACTGTTTTATGATAGAAATGTTACGCCATTACGAACGTTTATTACAAAAGTGTGCACATTTCAAGAAAAATTGATGGGTTCTTATTTAAAATGTCTTTAGAAAGAAATTTTATTCATGTCCCTTTTCAATCTAGTTGCTTTGGTTAAATGCATTTCAGTGGTTCGTAACAGCTCACCAGTGAACTTTCAGGAAAACTCTAATGCCGGCTGCAAAACATCTTCTTACTGTCACTGGTCCACGTCATCATCGGAAGGTGTGACCTGGAGCTCCACCTACTTTAAGGCCGACAGCTAATTCCCATTCAGTCAGTTAAGATCAGTCAACGTGGGGGCCTGGGTATCTCAGCGAGTATTGACGCTGGCTACCACCCCTGGAGTCGTGAGTTTGAATCCAGGGCGTGCCAAGTGACTCCAGCCAGGTCTCCTAAGCAACCAAATTGGCCCGGTTGCTAGGGAGGGTAGAGTCACATGGGATAAGCTCCTTGTGGTCGCTATTATGTGATTCTCGCTCTCGGTGGGGTGCGTGGTGAGTTGTGCGTGCATGCCGTGGAGAATAGCGTGAAGCCTCCACACGCACTCCGTCTCCGCGGTAATGTGCTTAACAAGCCACGTGATAAGATGCGCGGATCGACAGTCTCAGAAGCTCTGAGATTCGTCCTCCGCCTCCCGGATTGAGGCGAGTTGCTACGCCACCACGAGGACTTAGAGCGCTTTGGGAATTGGGCATTCCAAATTGGGGAGGAAAAAAAGATCAGTCAACGTGAACACACCGGCGTGCAATTGTTAGCGAAATGATGCAAATTTACCTACTTCTGTGTGATCATTTGCGTAGACATTTTCCAAGAATATGTTGTGATTTTTTTAATTAGTCTACAAAAGGAATCAAATCTTCGCATATACTATTAAGTGCCCATTCACTAATGTCCCATCTGCATCTGAAAACCATTCACACATCTGCCCAAAGTAAGATATGCCTATAGTCATCATTCTTTTGTCTGTATTCAACCCATTAACCCTCTTTTATACACCAGAACAACAGAAGCCTCAAGTGTAAAGCTCTTATTGGGGGAATGTGTCTCTTGCTATCTGGCATCCCTAAACATTTCTAAATCTATGCAGCTCTTGGGAATATTCAGTTCTGATTGGTTAATCACCGTTATTTAAAGATGGTTATTTATAATTCATAGAGAAATAAAATACTTTATTTGCATGTTGATTTAAAGGTTATGGTAAGGGGCGATGGCGGTTTTACAAGGGGGATGTTTTGTGCCATTTCTTTCAACTAGGGGGATGGCATCCCTTCGCATCCCCCTCAACTGGATAACCCTACGGCAGACTGTGGGGCAGCTCAGTAGATTTAGGCAAACTGATGATACTTTATTGTCCACAACCATGGGAATTTGGCTTTGGCTTCTCCGAAAAGTAGACAGAGATATCTAACAGAGAGCCACATAAAACTTTAAGAGGTTGAATAAATAAATCATCTTATATCACAAAATTCACAAAGTCTCAAATAAAATCATGTAAGAGAATCACAAGTCTGTTATTTAAGAGCTGAAATAGAAAGAAATAGTTAAAGAGAGCAATTTTGGTAACAGTCTTTGATTTTTGTTACGCAATGAAGACCATTGTAAATATTCTTTTATTTGTAAGTGAAATGATTTTCTTGTATTGTCTTAGGATCTCCACGGAGACGTGCGTTTCAGAGGCAGAGAGCGGCCAGCGAGACTCTCGAGCAAGACGAGGAAAATTTCCAAGGTGGAGTCGGTGACTTCCTGCTGCGCAAACCCCCTATTCAGCCACAGACGGAAACCCTCAGACGGCTCTCCGCGAGCTCTCTGGACACCAGCGCAGGGCTTCCAGCTCCCCTCAGCAGGTGTGGTCACATCAGAATCCCCTCTGTTTGCCATGATCCTGTTACAATATCCTAGAAACACTGAAAAATGTAATGTAACTGACTGCTAGACTGGAATTGAGTGATGTTTTGGTGATGGACATTGCAGGAAAATGATTAAAGGAATAGCTCACCTGAAAGTCTACTGCAATGATGTTTCCTGTTCGTCTCTATGTACCTCTGCAGGTTAGAGGTCCAGGCCGCAATGGAGCTCAATTATCATGTAGAGGGCATGACGACAGACGCGGCACTAATGCTTCCCTCATCACGCCAACCTCTGGAGATGGACATCGCTGCTGAAGAGGATGGACAGGAAATTATGGCAGAAGCATCAGGAGGAGATACTGAAGAATTTGGACTAGCTTGCCGTCAGGAGAGTTTGGAGCAGCCGAGCCTGTATCGTGACATCTGGAGCCTGAGAGCATCCCTGGAGCAGTACGCCTCTTCTGACCTGAGCAGCAACGACAGAGACTCCACTCGCAGCGATGCCGACAGCGTCTGCTCAGTAGGTGCCTCAAGAATGGGTGTCCCCTGCAACCAATCGCAAGACATTGATGATGAGATGGACGGGGATGTCGAGTTGCCGTACAACGATGAGGTGAGGGACGCAGGTCTGAGGAGAAATGGAAGAGACAGCGTGGAATCTGAACGAGGCAGCGATGGAGAGATGGGCAACCGGAAGCTGTTGCAGATGGACAGCGGTTATGCGTCGATCGAAGCGCCGTGCAAGGCTCCGGAGGAAGTTCGACTCTTTGGAAGTGCTTCTATGAAGACTGCTTCAGAACGGCGACGCTTTTTCACAAATGCTGGGCGGAAAGGGACGGTTTGCGAGAGTTTTGAGGCGCGGCTATTCAAGGAAGAACTAGAAGACGAGGTTCCAGAAAGCAGCGTAACTGTGGAGGCAGAGAATCCTATTAGTGTCACTCCAGAACTCGCCCCCGAAACCAAATCCAGGCCGCGCTTCCAGCGTCGTGACTACAGCATCGATGAGAAGACTGATGCGCTGTTCAACGAATTCTTGCGCCATGATCCTCAGTTTGACCAGCAGGGGTCACCCTCATTGCGACACCGCCATCGCTCACGTATCCATCTTCGGAAGCAGTGGCAGCGCACCAAGCAGTACAGTGACCCCGGTGCTGCACGATATTCGCCATCCCTAGAGCGACAGCGCTGCTACCCGCTACGCAGAGGCGACAGTGAAAACTACCCCTTGGACACGCGCTACCATAGCACCCTGCCTCGCATTGCTAGCGCCGCGGACGAAGAGGCCAGTGAGGGTGCAGCTGGTACTGAATCTACTTTGTCAGACAAGCCAGAAGAGCTCGAGGGTGCTGGTCAAGCCTCAGAAACTGGAAGCTCTGGTCCAGACCTGGAGGAGAACATCAACAACAGCAGCAACAACACAAGCTGTCAATTCTCTTCATCTCATCTGCAGGACAACAGTGCCAGGGATTGTGGGATACCCAAGAACGTTAAGACAGATTCACACAAACATTTGCCGATGGACCATGGTGAGACCACTTTTAGCACTCATTTGCAATCAAATACAAACACACTCATGCATGGAAACATCCATCATACTGACACAGATGAAGTGGACTACACACATAACGCCGTTACTGACATCAGTCCATCAGACAAACTGGCGTCCACTCTGGACAATTGGATCTACTCCAGTCTGAGGACTCAAAGAGGAAGTCAAGAGTGTGCAGTGACTGTAAGCCGCACCTCACCTGAACAAGAATAACAGCTTGTTCAGAATGGTTTGGCCATGTTTGAAATGTTAGAGCCACTAGGTTTGTGTCTAAATGGTAACCCTCATCTTGTGAAATTCATATGCAACATTCATACGTGTTTATTTGGATTCCTGAGGCAACCCTACCCCTAACACTGTCTCTTCCCGAGACACAAGCGCCGCGTTGTGTCAGAACATCAGTTGATGAATGTCCCATTTCTATTTACTCCGACCACATTGTTTTCCCTATTCATCTGAAATAAAATGGTTTTATTTACAAATCATATGTGCGGGGGGCCTGGGTATCTCAGCGAGTATTGACGCTGACTATCACACCTGGAGTCGCGAGTTCGAATCCAGGGCGTGCTGAGTGACTCCAGCCAGGTCTCCTAAGCAACCAAATTGGCCCGGTTGCTAGGGAGGGTAGAGTTACATGGGGTAACCTCCTCGTGGTCGCTATAATGTGATTCTCGCTCTCGGTGGGGCGTGTGGTGAGTTGTGTGTGGATCGTGGAGAGTAGTGTGAAGCCTCCATGCGCTACATCTCCATGGTAACGCGCTCAACAAGTCACGTGATATGTATTTGTTGCAATACTATAATTGTGTAAAAAAAAAAATTCACAATATTCTACAATAAACCATGCAAAGTAAATTTTTATACCAATACATTTCTGTTTCAACAATTTTCTTTTCATTTGCCTGTGGCTAATCTCAAGCCTTAAGCTCACATCTGATTGGTCCGTTCTTTGTGAACAGTCTGACATGACGTGCGGCTTGGACATTTCCAGTGTAAACAGACTCAAGCCATTGCAGTGTGTCGTGTCATCGGTTGCATTGTAGACATGGTGTAACCGGTTTCACAGGATGATGTTTACCATTTAGACATCACACATGACCTACCGTGAAAATTTGAACATTTCATTTTTAAAAGGGGACTATATAAACTTCTTCAGGTGATATGAGGTCATGCATAAAATTCACCGCTGTTTGGTGCTTTGGGGAAGATCACGCTGAAGCTGAGACTAAAGAAAAGTCTGTCAGCACTGAATATTCTCTGATATCAGCATGATTTATTTTGAGCTTTTGTGTTATCTGCAACAAATGATGATGGAAATGGTGATATTTGATTCAGTTTGAGCCGTTCGCTTTACTGTAGTTTATTCAGACAGAATAAAGGCTGTGAGCACTTACTGTGGGCTTGTAAATGTTCTTCTATAGCTTCAGAAAAAAACACTTGCCTCCTACCCATCATCACCAATACATATATATCCCAAAATGCATTGCTCCTCATCTCATTCTCATACTGAAGCAGTTCATCTCTGACAATTAAGAACCAGTTAACACCAAGAACCCTCTTTATTAAAATGTGTTTTCGGTATGTTGTTGGTAACATGATGTGCTCTGAATGTGTACAACCTCAATATCTGAATCTGCTTATCATACATTATAAATGTATTATGCCCCCACTTTGCATATTGCATATTTATTTCTTTGATTTATCTTATCTAATTGTTCTTTAGAAAGTGTAATCATTTATTGCATTGTTTTGAGACAGGACACAATGTGTCTCCAGAACGGTAAGTGTTCATGAGTTGGTTTAGTTTTTATAGATTCTGTGATTCCAATCATTAATCAGATAGCACATTACTTCAGTTTTGCTGATTTAATCAGCAACTGGGTCAATAACGTGAATTTTTTTTTTTTTTTTTTGTCCAGACCAATAAGTTATTTAAAAAAAATACATCCAGTTAAAAAAATGCAGTTCACACAAAACAGTGACTTGAATACACCTCTAATATGATGAAGCTGTTTTCAGTTCGGAGTCATTTTGATAATTTTTCTGGGACGTAAATCAAAAATTAAAAAAGTGGTGTAACCATCTAGAGAAAGAGAAAAAAAAATTCATTTAAAGCTGAAATTGTAAAAAAAAAAAAAAAAAAAAAAAAAAAAAAAAAAAAATCTATAGATATCTATATCTCTTGCAAAAAATGAAAAAATAAAATAAGCCATAAAACAATGGTTTTAAAATATGATTAATATTTGAAAAACTTTGGTGTGGTGTAACTTCTTGACAATTGTGACAAAAAAATATGATATTTGTAAAAATAGATTTTTACTTTTAAAAATGTGTTTGAAAACTTTTTTGAAATGAATGACTAAGTGTAGACACTCGTGTATTCAAGGTGCAAGGGAAAGTATTTTAATACCTTTTACTTGATGGTTACACCACATGACATTTAAGTAATCAAATAAATTTTGTCAAAAATGTTATAAATGTTTTCCAAAAATGTATGAAACCAACATGGACACAAAGACTAAAGTCTCGCTGCTGAATCTACAGTACAGCGCACTAAGTGTAGTCTGATTCCTGAGTAACTGAGGCAACATCCACACCAATTGGGGGGCACTGCCCCTGATACCAGCCCTTGGCGATGGGGGGGGCACTGTCGCTGATAACAGCCCTTGGCGATGGGGGGGCACTGCCACTGATACCCGCCCTTGGCGATGGGGACGGCACTGCCCCTGATTAACAGCCCTTGGCGATGGGGACGGCACTGCCCCTGATAACAGCCCTTGCCGATGGTGACGGCACTGCCCCGATACCCACCCTTGGCGATGGGGACGGCACTGCCCCGATAACAGCCCTGGGCGATGGGGGGCACTGCCCCTGATAACAGCCCTTGGCGATGGTGACGGCACTGCCCCCGATGGGGAGGGCACTGCCCCCGACACCCGCCCTCGGCGATGGGGAGGACACTGCCCCCGACACCCGCCCTCGGCGATGGGGAGGACACTGCCCCCGACACCCGCCCTCGGCGATGGGGAGGACACTGCCCCCGACACCCGCCCTCGGCGATGGGGAGGGCACTGCCCCCGATACCCGCCCTCGGCGATGGGGAGGGCACTGCCCCCGATACCCGCCCTCGGCGATGGGGAGGGCACTGCCCCCGATACCCGCCCTCGGCGATGGGGACGGCACTGCCCCCGATACCCGCTCTCGGCGATGGGACGGCACTGCCCCCGATACCCGCCCTCGGCGATGGTGACTGCACTGCCCCTGATACCCGCCCTCGGCGATGGGGATGGCACTGCCCCGATACCCACCCTTGGCGATGGTGACTGCACTGCCCCCGATAACAGCCCTCGGCGATGGGGACGGCACTGCCCCCGATAACAGCCCTCGGCGATGGGGACGGCACTGCCCCGATACCCGCCCTTGGCGATGGGGACGGCACTGCCCCTGATAACAGCCCTTGCCGATGGTGACAGCACTGCCCCGATACCCGCCCTCGGCGATGGTGAGGGCACTGCCCCCGATAACAGCCCTCGGCGATGGTGAGGGCACTGCCCTCGATAACAGCCCTCGGCGATGGTGAGGGCACTGCCCCCGATACCCGCCCTCGGCGATGGGGAGGGCACTGCCCCCGATACCCGCCCTCGGCGATGGGGACGGCACTGCCCCCGATACCCGCCCTCGGCGATGGGGACGGCACTGCCCCCGATAACAGCCCTTGGCGATGGGGGGCACTGCCCCTGATACCCACCCTTGGCAATGGGTGGGCACCCAGGCAGTTCAGAACAAAAGCATTCAGATGAAGCCATTTGGGGCTCAATATAAAAATATAGGATGCTGTAGAACGAAGAACTGTTCTTTTAAATGTACGACAGCTTTTTTCAGTTTTGACGTCGATGCAACATCAGCCCTCATGCACATAAAGCTGTCAGCTAGAGATCAATCGACAGTCCCATTTTCTGTTTTCAGCTTCTTCTTTCATCACTATATTGATTAATCAGGCAGAATATGACAGCCATGCGCGCTAGGGTTATGTCTCTGAGTTGCTGAGACACAAATCGAAGTTTGCACTGCCTGAAATAAATCTCATGAAAGCATGTGAGAATCGCAGACACTCGAATATCAATTCAATTGAAGGCCTGTGGAACTGACCCGTTTATTTCCGCTTGTTAAATACAATATGTCACAATGAGGAGGTATAAAAGGGCTGTTGCCATAGAAGGTCGAGCACCAGATACAAACGGCCACAATTCTGCTGAATTTGCACAATGTCACTTTTTCCTTTCACAGCAACTTTACGAATCCTTTAAAAGGGCACTCCAAAGACTCCAGTCCCTCCTTTTCTTTAAATGTGTGTTCCAGTGAGACACTTACAATGGAAGTCAATGGGGTCAATTTTTGGAGGGTTTAAAGACAAAAATGTGAAGCTTATAATTTTAAAAAAGCACTTGGTCTATACTTTTGAAACAGTGAGTATTTTAATGTTTACAGATTGACCCCATTGACTTCCATTGTAAGTGTCTCTCTGGAACACCTGAAATATTCCTCAATTTAAATCAACAAATTATGCCATAATATGCATAACTACTATAAAAGAATATAAAGAACTATAACAGGTGTTACAAATAAAAATGATTAATTATGGGGGAATTTCTTGCCCCCACATTTTTAATTACAGGGTTATTTTTGCCCCAAGCCCATTGAAGTTTCTGACCCTGGAATAAATTCATATAAATGTCACAATGAGCTGTGCTGCGTATTAAAGGAACACTGGATTATTTAAAGAGCAGAAGATCTCAGAGCTGCAAAACGCTCTTGAATATGAAGATGCTGAAGTGCTGCAGTAACAGTGTGATCAGATGCGGCCGGTGAGACACCTGCAGCACGAGCAGCATACGGAGAACAACATCAAAGACTCTGTGTTTCTGCCCGCTGGTGACTAACACATGCGCACGTCATCGATGAGTCAACGCACTCGAGTCTTGCATCCTCAAACATGTATACTATAACATGTAACAACAGATACTGATGATGTGTTGAAGGAATAACTCACCACACATGTACATCGAGGTCTGTTCCTCACACAAAGCCTAAAGCCCGTACACACATACAGCGACTTCCAGCGACTTAATCCCATTTATTTTTAATGACAGCGACCTCCGGCGACTAGATGTGAGCGTGTTGAGCGACACGACAAAGCTGAGAAAAGTTTAACTTTATGCAAATGGAGAGCGACTTTCGGGAGCGACAACCAGTTGAGTACAGGCAAATCAAACATGTAAAACACTCTCCCCTGCAGAACGAACATTTTTACTGACAAGAAAACAAATTCCTTGTCACTGGTGCGCAGTCATTTTGGAACAGGAAGGGGCCATCCCCAAACTGTTCCCACAAAGCTGGGAGCATGGAATTGTCCAAAATCTCTTGGTATGCTGAAGCATTCAGAGTTCCTTTCACTGGAACTAAGGGGCCAAGCTCAGCTCCTGAAAAACAACCCCACACCATAATCCCCCCTCCACCAAACTTCACAGTTGGCACAATGCAGTCAGACAAGTACCGTTCTCCTGGCAACCGCCAAACCCAGACTCGTCCATCAGATTGCCAGATGGAGAAGCGTGATTCGTCACTCCAGAGAACGCGTCTCCACTGCTCTAGAGTCCAGTGGCGGCGTGCTTTACACCACTGCATCCGACGCTTTGCATTGCACTTGGTGATGTATGGCTTGGATGCAGCTGCTCGGCCATGGAAACCCATTCCATGAAGCTCTCTACGCACTGTTCTTGAGCTAATCTGAAGGCCACATGAACTTTGGAGGTCTGTAGCGATTGACTCTGCAGAAAGTTGGCGACCTCTGCGCACTATGCGCTTCAGCATCCGCTGACCCCGCTCTGTCATTTTACGTGGCCTACCACTTCGTGGCTGAGTTGCTGTCATTC
>NC_059348.1:56231491-56288991 GCF_019703515.2 Myxocyprinus asiaticus | reverse complement strand
TGGATTAAATTCATTATTTTCCTCAATTCTACAAACAATACCCCATAATGACAACGTGAAAGAAGTTTGTTTGAAATCTTTGCAAATTTACTAAAAATAAAAAACGAAAAATAAATCTCAAGTATTCACAGCCTTTGCTCAATACTTTGTTGAAGCACCTTTGGCACCAATTACAGCCTCAAGTCTTTTTGAGTATGATGCTACAAGCTTGGCACACCTATTTTTGGGCAGTTTCTCCCATTCTTCTTTGCAGGACCTCTCAAGCTCCATCAGGTTGGATGGGGAGCGTCAGTGCACAGCCATTTTCAGATCTCTCCAGAGATGTTCAATCGGGTTCAAGTCTGGGCTCTGGCTGGGCCACTCAAGGACATTCACAGAATTGTCCCGGAGCCACTCCTTTGTTATCTTGGCTGTGTGCTTAGGGTCGTTGTCCTGTTGGAAGATGAACCTTCGCCCCAGTCTGAGGTCCAGAGCGCTCTGGAGCAGGTTTTCATCAAGGATGTCTCTGTACATTGCTGCATTCATCTTTCCCTCGATCCTGACTAGTCTCCCAGTTCCTGCCGCTGAAAAACATCCCCACAGCATGATCCTGCCACCACCATGCTTCACTGTAGGGATGGTATTGGCCAGGTGATGAGCAGTGCCTGGTTTCCTCCAGACATGACGCTTGCCATTCAGGCCAAAGAGTTCAGTCTTTGTTTCTCATGGTCTGAGAGTCCTTCAGGTGCCTTTTGGCAAACTCCAGGCGGGCTGTCATGTGCCTTTTACTGAGGAGTGGCTTCCGTCTGGCCACTCTACCATACAGGCCTGATTGGTGGAGTGCTGCAGAGATGGTTGTTCTTCTGGAAGGTTCTCCTCTCTCCACAGAGAAACGCTGGAGCTCTGTCAGAGTGACCATCGGGTTCTTGGTCACCTCCCTGACTAAGGCCCTTCTCCCCCGATCGCTCAGTTTGGCCAGGCGGCCAGCTCTAGGAAGAGTCCTGGTGGTTCCAAACTTCTTCCATTTACGGATGATGGAGGCCACTGTGCTCATTGCGACCTTCAATGCTGCAGAAATTTTTCTGTACCCTTCCCCAGATCTGTGCCTTGATACAATCCTGTCTCAGAGGTCTACAGACAATTCCTTGGACTTCATGGCTTGGTTTGTGCTCTGACATGCACTGTTACCTGTGGGACCTTATATAGACAGGTGTGTGCCTTTCCAAATCATGTCCAATCAACTGAATTTACCACAGGTGGACTCCAATCAAGTTGTAGAAACATCTCAAGGATGATCAGTGGAAACAGGATGCACCTGAGCTCAATTTTGAGTGTCATGGCAAAGTCTGTGAATACTTATGTACATGTGATTTTTTTTCAAACAAGATTTCAAACAAACTTCTTTCACGTTGTCATTATGGGGTATTGTTTGTAGAATTTTGAGGAAAATAATGAATTTAATCCATTTTGTAATAAGGCTGTAACATAACAAAATGGACTGTAAATTGATAGAATGTGAAATCTGACCTTTTTTAAAAATGCTAAAATGTGATTAAAATGCTGAAAAGTGAAATATAAAAGAAAATCGCATATACCACATACTACATTGCGTGAAGTCATATTTACGAATACTATATATTTGTGTAGATGCCCCCTTCTCGGTTTGTTTCATATCTTTTTCAGTTTCATTACACTTACATATCATCAAAAGTCTGGCAAGTAAAAACAAAAATGTAACAGCCAGTGGCGATTCTTTCTCTAACATGTCTGTCGAGGGTTGCTGTGATTAATCACAAGTCTAGATCCACGAGACTAATTGTTGATAAACTAACGAGTATTAAAGATGATGAAAGCAAGAGTTCAGTGGTCAGTGTGCCGTGTCTCACCTGTACAGAGGCTGGGCAGGTGTGGGTCATTGCTGCTTACAGGTGGAGAGTTTGCGGATCTTGCTGGCGGCAGAAATGCCCTTCCGAGAGGGATTCGAGGAGGAACTGGAGCGGCGCTCAGATTTGGGTTTGAGTGATGCAGACTCGGTCCCGTTCACACACAGCGGCTTTGCTACAGCACAACTGCGCTCCGGAGCTCGATCTTCCTCCTCCTCCTCCTCCTCATCATCCTCTGTCACCTGCCCTGTTAAACCAGCACATCCTGTGTGTTAGTGAAGAGAAACGGACTCGGAGATCGATGGTAAACTGCTTTATTTCTAATAAAAACAGCTTTACTGTTTAAAATAAATGCATAATCTGCATGACCTTCAGACCAAACAACATATACTTCACATCACTATATTCGACATGAACTTCACTGTTAATTCTTGAAGCAGCGTTTCGATGTGTCATAAGGCCCCGCCCCCTCTGAGAGCATTATGACATCACTTACCTGGTACCGTGAAGTCCTGAGTGTATATGATGTCATCTTCCCCGTCAAACAGCTCGTCGTCATCAGTGTAACCGTGGAGATCCTCCAGGTACGGCACCACCGTCATGCTCCTCCATGAGTCTCGGGCCTCGGCGCTGGGCGGGATGGGCACGGGCGGTTCTGAGGGCGGATGCTTCTTACGAACCCAACTAGACAGAAGAGAAATAACAGATACGATCAAGACATACTGGACATAAAATATATATATATATATATATATATATATATATCTGATATTCAATATATAGAGTACGTTGATATTTTAGGCTTAAGAAATTTTATTTATCAAGTATACGATGTACAAGGAATTTTTCTTGGTGCATTTGAAAACAATACAGACTTGCACACAATTTACAGTTAAACTCTCCGTTAGTAAATCTACATTATTCGGTAACAAGAGGTGAAAGTGAATATTTTGGCATTTGCTCTGAAACGACCATTGAGCAGAGCTACAGGACTCACTTGTGTTGTCTGATCCGCTGTATGGAGAATCTCTTCACTGGATCATATTCCAGCATTCCTGCAAATATAAACATGAAAGCTGATATGAGAGCCGCCAGGTGTAAATGATAGGTGTTTTCTCTTAGTAAAGAAACTGCACACCTCTCCACAACAACACACATGATTTGAGGGATCATTCATGTCACACTTCAGTTTAATACTTACATGCAACAGTAATAGAGATTTTAGAAGTAATTGCTTTAGCAAACATGAATAATTATAGTTATTAGGTAGTTATAATGCTTATATTAAAGGAATATTCTGGGTTAAGCCCAATCGACACTTTCATTGTAACTAACATAGTAACATGAAAAAACAAACACTGTTAATAATGTGTTAGTTTACATTAAAATAGTCAGGGGCATTTCATTTATATTTTTTAAGATCTGGCTAAACAGAACAAAATTGACCTAACTCTCTCAAATAACCAATAGGTTTTAAGTCTGTAGTTTTGATTGCACCTGCTAAGCAATTTGCATGAATACATTTTGAATAAGACGCGATAACATGTGCTCACCTAAAAGTTGCTTGTTCATGTTTTAAAGAGCAGTGTAACTGAACTAAGGCCAGACAAGCTTAAACACGTGAAATCCGCAGATGCTGTTGCACGTGCCACCGAGTGTTGTTAAACTCACCGCTGAGTTTTGCACAGACAGGGCTCAGATATTTAGACTGTGATGCAATTTTATCAAAATCTGTCATAGGGTCAGATATATTGGCGAGCCACATCAAATCATCTACTGTATTACAATTTTTTTGGAATGCCCAATTCCCACTACTTAGTAGGTCCTCGTGGTGGCGCGGTTACTCACCTCAGTCCGGGTGGCGGAGGACAAGTCTCAGTTTCCTCCACTTCTGAGACCATCAATCCACGCATCTTATCACGTGACTCGTTGTGCATGACACCGCGGAGACTCACAGCATGTGGAGGCTCATGCTACTCTCCACGATCCACACACAACTTACCACACGCCCCATTGAGAGTGAGAACCACTAATCACGACCACGAGGAGGTTACCCCATGTGACTCTACCCTCCCTAGCAACCGGGCCAATTTGGTTGCTTAGGAGACCTGACTGGAGTCACTCAGCATGAACTCATGACTCCAGGGGTGGTAGTCAGCATCAATACTCGCTGAGATACCCAGTCCCCAACTCTACTGTATTATGTTAAATAAAGAGATAACATCACACCGGGAGACTCTGAGAAGTGGTGGTATGTAAGAAAAACTGCTGGTACTCTGCTGACTAAATTAGAGAAGTACAGGTACTGAGTACTGCCCCACTTCAAATTGCACAGATGAGCAAAAACCACCGTGCAATTTCACTCTCGTAAATGTGCGCTGCGCTCATTCAACCGTAAATGCTTGCGGAGCAACCGTTTTCTTAAAGAGACAGTACCAAATTAGCATTGTTATACATATCAATGTAAACTCACACAAGTGCATATAAACACATTCAGCAAAATGTAGCAATGTAGTAAGTCTAATAAATGTTGATTACCACAAAATTTTATTTCGACTCGTCGCTCTTTTTTTTTTTTTTTAAAGAAAAGCACAAATGTGAGTTCCAGTGAGACACTTACAATGGAAGTCAATGGGGTCAATTTCTGGAGGGTTTAAAGGCAGAAATGTGACGATTATAATTTTATAAAAGCACACATTAATTCTGTTAAAACTCATTTATTATGTGAGCTGTAAAATTGTTTAAATCCTTGTTTTTATGGTCATTTTAGGGTTATACATTGTATAATTGTCTATATCTTTCCACAGATGTAGTTAGTAAGTGATGTTATGACAGTAGAATCATGTTAACACACATATTGTTTATGTCTTGTGTCTATACTTTTGAAACAGTGAGTATTTTAATGTTTACAGATTATTGACCCCATTGACTTCCATTGTAAGTGTCTCACTGGAACACACATTTAAAGGAGGGACGAGTCGATTGAGCTTAGTACAACAGAAGTGAATGAGAAGTCCTCAAAAGTGTGTTACTGTGCTGGTCTAAAATTAGAGCTGAGCTGAACATTAATAATACAGGGCCCTCTGATGGTCAGACCTATGAACTACAGCAAGGCTCAGGTAAAGCAATGCTCACTGAACATGTTCAGTATTTAAAAACAAGTAAACTTGAATCTGAACTCAGCATGTATTTGTACATCATCATCGCTGTCAGACAGGAGTGTGTAACTCACCTCTCAACAGATCTGAGAGCAGTGGGCCGCACTCCTCTGGAATACTGTAGTCACCCTTCCCAATGTTCTCAAACAGCTTATAGATGTTGTCCCCTTCAAACGGGTACAGGCTTGTGGTTATGTTGTATCTGTGATGGGAGAGAGACGAAGGTTTTACGATCTTCAAGTCAACATGAAATGCCAACTACCCAGATGATTCAATTAAGCAGTGATGAGAAATTAATTAGTCCATAATCAGCCAATTAAACATCATCAACAATGGTTTACTTCTGTAAATAAGCTCTAAATGCTTCCAAACCATCTGTGTGTGTTTGAATCTTACAGTGTGACTCCAGCAGACCAGATATCCACTTTAAACCCTGAAAACGTGTCGAGGCCGTTGGCAATCTCGGGTGGCTGGAACGCCGGTGACCCCTGACTCGTCCTACAAGTGTCATCCTCCGCAAAGGGGTGTAGTGCCTGAAGGTGAAAGGACAAAGCTAAATACAGTATGTACAGTACGGGGTGAATGTTATTTTTTGTGCACTGATCACTTACAGCAGAAGTGTCAACACCGGAATTTGCACTAAGACATTTTGGTGTCGGCCAACATGTCTGGGAATGATAAAATTTCCTGGATAAATTGGAAAAAATCCGGTCATTTAATTTTGGTGTTTATTTTGTGCTGTAAAGCAATGGACTATGGGGGCCTGGGTAGCTCAGCGAGTATTGATGCTGCCTATCACCCCTGGAGTCACGAGTGACTCCAGTCAGGTCTCCTAAGCAACCAAATTGGCCCGGTTGCTAGGGAGGGTAGAGTCACATGGGGTAACCTCCTCGTGGTCGCTATAATGTGGTTCGCTCTCAGTGGGGCGTGTGGCGAGTTGTGTGTGGATGCCGCGGAGAATAGCGTGAAGCCTCCACACGCGCTACGTTGCCGTGGTAACATGCTCAACAAGCCACGTGATAAGATGCGTGGATTGACGGTCTCAGACGCGGAGGCAACTGAGATTCATCCTCCATTCACTACGATGAATTGGGCATTCCAAATTGGGGAGAAAAACAAAAAAAACTAAAAGAAAAGTGGACTATGCATAATAATGTGATATAATAATGACAAAATAAACGATAAATGTTTGCTCATTATAGCAGCTTTTCTATTAAAAAAGAAAGAAAGAAAGAAACGGCCGTCATGGACTTGCCATCTAGTTAAAAAAAAAAAAAAAAAAAAAAAAAAAAACATTCAACAGGGAGCAAAAGAGGGCAAAGCAGAAACTAAACTGCAATCTGCCACATATGATTTTGTTTACAAACTAAAGAAATATTAAAATAACCAAAAAATCTTTAGGTTATGTCTTGGGCTAAGCAAAATGAAAACTATGCTTCTCATCTGACACACGCATCTGTGTTTCATGTGAGTGTCATGTGCATCTCTGGAGCACGCAACTGCGCACGAGTCCAGCAGGATTCCCGATTTTTACAGGAAAGCACGAAGGGGGATCACTTGCGCTACTCAATCATTTTTGACCCAGGGAAAACCCTGACAGAAAATCATCTCCACAGAACGGGACAGAGTTTGTTATTAAAACAGGTGCGACATCTGCTGTGGGTTTAATCTGATTTATCCCCTCAAAATGAAACACGCAAAATAATATTATGAAAGGCCAAAAGATGCGCTCCGCAAGAAATGTTTACAATTATTTCATACTTATTTTCTGCAAGCAGTGTTTACATAATTTTGGACATTTCCTGCAAGAAGTGTTTATATTTTTGTACTTATATTACTTTCTTTGTTGCATTGATTTGGGAGGTTCTTGAGGAAAGTTTATAATAATAATATTGGTCAATCAGACTGACATGTGGCTTAATGTGGAATGTAGCATTATGGAAAGAATGATTTAAAACCCAAGTTGAGTTTTTATTTTTACTTTGACTGTTTGTCAAGTTCCAAATAAAGAGGAAAGTATATAAGAGGTTGAGGATGTATTTAATTAATTGACTGGATTATCCAAAAATAGGCATTACAATAGGGTTATTTAATAAAACTATTTTCATTAATTAAAAAAATATATACTATATTGTGATATACTGTTATCATGATTTAGAGGAATAGGTCACCCGAACATTATACATTTTCTCTCATCATTTATTCACCCACATGTTATCCCAGATGTGTGTGACTTTCTTTCTTCTGCAGAACACAGATGAAGATTTTTAGATGAATATTTCAGCTCTGTAGGTCCATACAATGCAAGTGAATGGTGACCAGAACTTTGAAGCTCCAAAAAGCACATAAAGGCAGCATAAAAGTAATCCATATTAATCCATGTCTTCTGAAGTGATATGATAGGTGTGGGTGAGAAACAGATCAATATTTAAAAGGTAAAAAATTTTTTGTGCCATCTTGGACTTACAGTGACACCTAGTGGTGTGGATGTAGCATCATTCAAAATCAATAGATTTCAGTTACAGATGCCATTGTAGAAATTCACTATTCACAATCAGCCATGATTACTTTAATCCAAGAGTGAAAGTGTCCAATAACAAGACTGTTATTGAGATTAAGTGAATAGTATTCAGCTGGTCATGTGATTCTAAAATGGCAGCCCCCATGATGGCGCCCCTGCCCCATGTAGAATAAAACAGCTTTTATTAGGTTACTGATATGACTAGAGTCCTCATCTCATGTGAGTGGTCATGATTTTTTACAAGTTTCAAAATTACAATTAATTTCTTTAGGAGTAAAACTTTTTTAATGGGGAAAAATTACTGAGTGCACCTTAAGTCTTCTTTTACTCTAAATCTCCACTTTAACTTTCATTTTCAGATGTAAAAAGTGAAACTAAACATGCACCACATGTGACTTTCAGATATAAAAGTGAAAGTAAAAGTGGAGATTTATGGTATAAAAAAAAAGGACTTAAATATTGATCTGTTTCTCACCCACACCTATCATATCACTTCTGAAGACATGGATTAAACCACTGGGGTCTTATGGATTACTTTTATGCTGCCTTTATGTGCTTTTTGGAGCTTCAAAGTTCTGGTCACCATTCACTTGCATTGTATGGACCTACAGAGCTGAAATATTCTTCTAAAAATCTTCATTTGTGTTCTGCAGAAGAAAGAAAGTCACACACATCTGGGATGACATGAGGAAGAGTAAATGACAGAATTTTAATTTTTGGGTGAATTATCTAGAAGATGTTGGTCATGTCGCCCACCCCTTGTAATTTCTCACCGTGGCTCTTTATTTTTGACAATTTTACCGAGTTTTATCACAGCACAAAAGCTCCTCCAGAAGATGGCAATGCAAGGCTGTTTAATTGTGATTGTGATGTGAGACTCTTCTAACTGCGGGCACATGAGACGGGAATAACGCAAGCTGCTTTTGCCAGTGTGCGGGTTCCAACCTGCTGTAGCCACGGATTAGGACTTCGCAAGTTTCGGGCAAGTCTAAACCTCCATGGCAGTGAAAGCGCTATCTTCATTGAGATGGCTTCACGCTGTACACTTGTGGCATCAACTAAAGGGGTTGCCGATGCTTCATGTGAATTTTTTTCAACGGTCAAAAAAACGGTACTTACCGGCTAACGGAAACCCTGGTCTTAACGTTTAGACATGCTCGACTGAATTTATGTTTCTCATGATCCTAAAAATCCTTTTGATCTAAAGACTTATGCTTAGTTTTGTAGACTAATTTCAAGTGTTTCGTGGAGTGGTGGTGGCGTAGTGGACTAAAGCACTGAACTGGTAATCAGAAGGTTGCCGGTTCAATTCCCACAGCCACCACCATTGTGTCCTTGAGCAAGGCACTTAACTCCAGGTTGCTCCAGGGGGATTGTCCCTGTAATAAGTGCACTGTAAGTCGCTTTGGATAAAAGCATCTGCCAAATGCATAAATGTAAATGTAGACAAATAAAAATTGTCTCTAAAATTATGCCATTTCTTTACAAAACTAACATTTTAATAAAAGCAGCACTCAAGTGTCCCACACACACATGAACTCCTTCAATAGTGTTTTTAAAAAACATCTCAGGATGAAGCACCTCATGAAGCTGATAAAGAGAAAGAACAGAATCTACACAAACAACAGCTGAAAATACAACACAGCCTTCATTTCATTCACTACATTTTTCACAATGTCATTTGTGTTATTTCAAGGTTTTGATGACTTTACTGTTATTCCAACATGCAGGAAATTGTCGTAATAATAAGAGCGCCAGTGTGTCCAAACGTTTGACTGCTAGTGTAAAGTACAGGATTAATTCCAGCAAGCATTCACTGAAATGTCACACATGAGCTTGTTTGACTGGTGATAAGACAGTGGCACAGATCACAGGCACAGCTCTCTCTCACCTCTGCTACACCCAAATCAGAGATCTTTAATGTCCCATCTGTAGTCAGCAGCAAATTCCCTGGTTTAATATCTTTATGTACTATTCCCTGGCTGTGCAAGTATTCAAGACCATCCAAAAGCTGGCAGAAGTACCTGAGAGAGAGAGAGAGAGAGAGAGAGAGAAAACAAACATCACACCAGTCCAACAGAAAATGAAATATCTGAATTATATTAACACATAACACACACACACACACACACACACATATATAAGAGCACTGATGTGCAAAGCCAGTTTAGAAGTATTTCACAGATACAGGTGCATCTCAATAAATTAGAATGTCGTGGAAAAGTTCATTTATTTCAGTAATTCAACTCAAATTGTGAAACTTGTGTATTAAATAAATTCAGTGCACACAGACTGAAGTAGTTTAAGTCTTTGGTTCTTTTAATTTTGATGATTTTGGCTCACATTTAACAAAAACCCACCAATTCACTATCTCAAAAAATTAGAATACATCATAAGACCAATTAAAAAAAACATTTTTAGTGAATTGTTGGCCTTCTGGAAAGTATGTTCATTTATTGTATATGTACTCAATACTTGGTAGGGGCTCCTTTTGCTTTAATTACTGCCTCAATTCGGCGTGGCATGGAGGTGATCAGTTTGTGGCACTGCTGAGGTGGTATGGAAGCCCAGGTTTCTTTGACAGTGGCCTTCAGCTCATCTGCATTTTTTGGTCTCTTGTTTCTCATTTTCCTCTTGACAATACCCCATAGATTCTCTATGGGGTTCAGGTCTGGTGAGTTTGCTGGCCAGTCAAGCACACCAACACCATGGTCATTTAACCAACTTTTGGTGCTTTTGGCAGTGTGGGCAGGTGCCAAATCCTGCTGGAAAATGAAATCAGCATCTTTAAAAAGCTGGTCAGCAGAAGGAAGCATGAAGTGCTCCAAAATGTCTTGATAAACGGGTGCAGTGACTTTGGTTTTCAAAAAACATAATGGACCAACACCAGCAGATGACATTGCACCCCAAATCATCACAGACTGTGGAAACTTAACACTGGACTTCAAGCAACTTGGGCTATGAGCTTCTCCACCCTTCCTCCAGACTCTAGGACCTTGGTTTCCAAATGAAATACAAAACTTGCTCTCATCTGAAAAGAGGACTTTGGACCACTGGGCAACAGTCCAGTTCTTCTTCTCCTTAGCCCAGGTAAGACACCTCTGACGTTGTCTGTGGTTCAGGAGTGGCTTAACAAGAGGAATATGACAACTGTAGCCAAATTCCTTGACATGTCTGTGTGGTGGCTCTTGATGCCTTGACCCCAGCCTCAGTCCATTCCTTGTGAAGTTCACCCAAATTCTTGAATCGATTTTGCTTGACAATCCTCATAAGGCTGCGGTTCTCTTGGTTGGTTGTGCATCTTTTTCTTCCACACTTTTTCCTTCCACTCAACTTTCTGTTAACATGCTTGGATACAGCACTCTGTGAACAGCCAGCTTCTTTGGCAATGAATGTTTGTGGCTTACCCTCCTTGTGAAGGGTGTCAATGATTGTCTTCTGGACAACTGTCAGATCAGCAGTCTTCCCCATGATTGTGTAGCCTAGTGAACCAAACTGAGAGACCATTTTGAAGGCTCAGGAAACCTTTGCAGGTGTTTTGAGTTGATTAGCTGATTGGCATGTCACCATATTCTAATTTTTTGAGATAGTGAATTGGTGGGTTTTTGTTAAATGTGAGCCAAAATCATCAAAATTAAAAGAACCAAAGACTTAAACTACTTCAGTCTGTGTGCATTGAATTTATTTAATACACGAGTTTCACAATTTGAGTTGAATTACTGAAATAAATGAACTTTTCCACGACATTCTAATTTATTGAGATGCACCTGTATATCGACCAGTGTTGGGTGTAATCTAAGTACTTTTTAAAGTCAAAAAGTAGCGCAACGCATTAGCTTAGTTGATTCATCTTAAGTACATTACTTGGGTTACACATATTCAAAAAATAATTTTAGGGATGCACCGATATGCACATTTTTGTCCAATACCGATTGTTAACAAATAACTATTGGCTGATACCGATATTTTGTCACTTATCTTATTTGGTCATCAGATCACTGTTTTGCTCAGGAATTGTGTTTTAAAAATGTATAAAGAGTTACAAAAGCTTTTGTTCTACCAATAAGTAATTTCCATTGAACATCGATTGGATCTGCTGAACACATGACAGGCCAACATTTTTAAAGAGAGCCACAATGAAAGATAATTAGAAGATGAAAAGATAAAAAAAAAAAACTTAAAATGAATATCATAGCATTATAACATTATGTTGAGTAATTCCACGGAAATTATTAAAAATAAAAAGTTTCCAAAAGGAACAAAACGGCCTTTTAAATTCTATAGTGGTGTAATGGATAAAGCCATCCACACCGCTAGAGGGCGCCGCTTGTTTACACTGACTGAAGAGCTGATTGCTATGTATTTTTAAACGCAGCCTTTCAAGCTTTTGCAATCATGCATTACTGCGAATTCAATCTTAACTCAATCAATCGTGCAGTCTTAATGGATACCATACCAATGTCTCAGAAGTCAAAGTTTGCTGTTTTCAAAGCGTTTGGATGGGTTTACCTCACAGTAAGGTAAACAGTAGTGTCACGTAACGACGGTTTTTCCCCAATAATGTGAGAACGAGAAAGAACAAAAATTGAATTATACATGTTCTTTAGCGTGCCAACCCTTCTCCATTCTGTGGCTATCATTATTTCTGGATTGTACATTTCAATTCAAAGAGTTTTTACAAAGTTTGATAATTAATTTTAAATGAGCCATCGTTTTTTTATATCGGAGATTTAATGCTTAAACCGATTTGTTGATGGTTTTAATTTGGTCATTAATTGGCCAATAAATATCGGCGGCCGATACATCGGTGCATCCCGAAATATTATTTATGTAGAATACATTTAAAACATGAATTATGTTCAAACGTACAGCTGATTGTTTTTGTGACAGATGAAGTGACAGCAGTAATGAACGAGGAGGAAATATAGACAATATTTTAAACTCATGAAGTGGAAAAACAAAAAAACTTTCCTGTGAAAATTGTTTCAGAAAGTAACTCAAAAGTAGGGTCATTTGTAATGTGATTACTTTTTCAAAAAGCAATTAGAAAAGTAATCTGATTTCAGTTCTAGAGAAGTAACTAGTGATTTGCAGTGGATTACTATTTTTAAGTAACTTACCCAACACTGATATCGACTCTGAAATGCAGCGAAATGTCAGTCAGCGAAAACTTTAATTTCCCTCAGTTGTGTATATGCTCTTAAATATAAGCACTTTATTTATTTTCTCCCCAATTTGGAATGCCCAATTCCCAATGCACTCTAAGTCCTCATGGTGGCGTAAAGACTCGCCTCAATCCGGGTGGCGGAGGATGAATCGGATTGTCTCCGCTTCTGAGACCGTCAATCCGCGCATCTTATCACGTGGTTTGTTGAGCGCGTTACCGCGGAGACGTAGCGCGTGTGGAGGCTTCACGCTATTCTCTGCGGCATCCACGCACAACTCACCACGCACCCCACTGAGAGCGAACCACACAAGGAGGTTACCCCATATGACTCTACCCTCCCTAGCAACTGGGCCAATTTGGTTGCTTAGGAGACCTGACTGGAGTCACTCAGCACACCCTGAATTCGAACTCACGACTCCAGGTGTGATAGTCAGCGTCAATACTCGCTGAACTACCCAGACCCCAGTATAAGCATTTTATGAGCACTTTGCAGGGTAAAGACTTGCTTAAATAAGCCAAAAGGTCCGTTTTTAATGTTAAAAACATTATTTTAGTTATTCCAAAAAAAAAAGTCAAGTTTAAAATAATCCCAAATGTGTCCAGAATTTTCAGTTTCGGCCAAGAATTTGAATTGCAGTGCATTACAAAAAAAATCATTCGAAATTTTGTGAAATGTTTCTTATCTGATGGTGTTTGAAAAGTCTTACCCATGAGCTTGAAACACTGGAAATCTTTTCTCTGGAACGCTATCCAACATTTCCTGCATTCCACACACACAATACTCCATGACCATATACGTGAGAGAGCGTAGTCAAGGACCCATCAGAAAAACACAACAACAGTCACACATGATGTTGAACTGTTTGAAAAGATGTGAAATACTGTTTCCCACAATACAATGCCACAGTACAGCATGCGTAGTCACATCTGCACCAGAGACGCGAGCAGACACATGCAATGCAGGTGATGTGAAGGATATATCTTCTGCTTCTCTTCGTTGTACAGGACGTCCACCAGCTGGATGACGTTCTTGTGCTGTAGTCGTCTCAGTAGCTGAATCTCCCTGAAGGACAAAAACAAAAACTCATTGTAAAGAGGGCAGAGGTGGCAGAGCTGTGATTTGCCCTTTTCCACCAAAATTGCGATAGTTCTCGTGTCGAGCCTGTGCTCCGCTGGTTCACGGCCGGGGCAATCTGGAGCCCATTGTAAACCGGACACGCTTTTCCACTGACCTGAGAGCTGAACGCTGACGTAATGAGTTACTGTCTACGTGATAGTTTCATGTGACTACCTCAAACATAAACAAACATGCCGCGTCACAGTGTGTTTGTATACAGCTATTACTCTTGTTTTTGAGGACGTATTTAAACAAACAGATTAATGCAATCCATCGTTATTACATTGCTCAACAAGATCTACGCTAAAGACGACAGGTAATGTAATTCCATTATATTGTATGAACTATGGATTCACTTGCTACATTCTGCAAACTGTTACAGTGAGATCATCATTAACAATTGGTGTAGTAGATGGTTGTATTTGGATTTTTGCCATAGCATATAATATTATTGATCGAGAATCCCACCGTTTTCCTTAACAGATAGCCAAATCGATAGCCGATCTTTCAAATGTAGTGAGTAGCTGGTCAAAAATCCCCTTATAGAACAAAACAATGCACAAAATAAGATGACAACAGAGTAAGGAAAGCTAACAAAGTTGGCAAATATAACAACTTACTGAGATCAGCTGCAGAGGACACCGGCGATTCACCGTTTATCACGAGCGTTACTGGCCGAATTCAATGCTCCGGTTAGTTAGCAGGCTGGTTGGTGTCCGAATCCAAAACATCGTTGCTCCATCCACTGTCACTTTTGCTTATGTCCTTCTACGGTCCATGTACTCCCTTAAGTGTTTTTCTACTTCTTAATGATTTGGTCAATTTTCCGATTGAAGGTGGCGTGCATCATCTTCATTCTCGTAGAGTATTATTTCCTTTACGATCTCTCTAGTTTATCTCGGATCTTCGTAAAATACCATATCACAAGTAGAGCACTCGTTTCGTCGTGCTACCAGAACGCTTTTGATGTCTGATAACTTTGTGGGTTTTTTAATTGTTGTTATAGAGTGAAGTAGTACTCCTTGCTGCACACGGTAGCTACTGTTGTTGTTTGGGAAAACTTTACCATGGTGACGAAACATTATCCCACCCTCCGTCCCCTGACGTAATCGGTTCCAACGTAGAGACCAGCAAGCTTTTGGGGCTGGTGCGAAACCAGGTTTTCGAACCCGCACCCCAACCATGTCAGTGGAAAAGGGCTATGAGAGAATTTAATGAGGGCCAGGCGCCGCATCAGGTGCTGACAGATTGCATGTGCCATTTAATGCTCTTTAGAAATCTTTTCTCTAGCGCATCGCTTATTTTACATCTGTATTCTTATATGCAAGTGATAGAAATGCATGAATTTTAATTTAGTTAAAAGGCCCATCTTAACAGTAAGCGAGTCGCCATTCAGCACAGTTGACACTGCAGAGACGGACTGAGTTTCTACAGGCCAAAAATAACTGTATACACACACACACTGCATGTGGTGAGGTATGTGTTTATCAGTGAACTGTCTGTAACACTCAACACACATCAGTGCGTCACACACTGAGATGTACGGATGAGCGAATCTAGTCGAATAAACAGTACTGGTGCTGCTAGTCGACACTGGAATTACACTGTTCCCCATTAATCTGTTCAACATGTTTACACATTTACGTTTGGCTTTATATATTTACAAAAGTTGCACTAAAGTTACTGTCATGTTATTTTAAAAAAAGACTGACTGTTTTTATGTTAAGTAACTTTCTCTTGGTGAATAACGTTTAGAACAGACTACTAAGGTCATAGGTCATAGGGCTGGGCGATATGACGGTTTATATCATGGCGATGATATAAAGTATCAATCGATAGAGATTTTGCTATTGGGTACAATGAGGCTAAAGGCACCCCTTAAAAGGGACCTATTATGCAAAATTCACTTTTACATGGTGTTTGAACATACATGTGAGTCAGCAGTGTGTGTACACAACCACCCTACAAATGTTAAAAGTCCACCCACTCCTCTTTCTAATATTTCTATTAATCACAAACAGTGTCTCAAAATGATCGGTTTTCAAATCCGCTCTAAAGTGACGTCACTTTAGAGCAGGCCACGCCCACGACTGGTGACGGACTCCACCCTATTATCATAGATCCTCCCCTGAGTGATCGACACACAGTCCGCCATTTTTTTCCGCGCTAGAGCAGCTACGGTGAGAAGAATAATGTCTCAGCTTCATAAGCGTCATACGTGTTCTGTTGTAGGCTGTAAAAGTGAACATAAGAGTCTTCATGTACTCACGGCATCAGAGCCACTGAAGACGCAGTGGACAAGTTTTGTTTTTGAAGAAAATGTGCCCCAAAACAAACCAAAATTCATGTATGTTTGTGCAACTCATTTTACACCGGACTGCTTTGTGAATGAGGGTCAATATAAAGCATTGATCAGTACCAACTGTTCGTGTTCCAGCTTTATATCCTGAAGATGTAAGTATCGCACTTTATATTTTGGGAATGTTTGCAAATCGCCTTTCCAAATGTGTTTGTTAGCTGATTCCACACTATCACAAACTCAAAATGTTTTGCGTGGTTTACGGTTGCTCATACATATATGGCTGAACTCCAGTATTTACGGTTTCAGTTCTGATATGTTGTTGCTATAGTATCCGAAGCACGAGCTGTAAAGGCACAGCCCTCTTCTGGAAAGGGGGCGGAGAGCAGCAGCTCATTTGCATTTAAAGAGACACACACAAAAACAGCGTGTTTTTGATTCCACCCAAAAAGAGGCATTTACAACATGGTATAATAAATGATCCGTGGGGTATTTTGAGCTGAAACTTCACAGACACATTCTGGGGACACCTGAGACTTATATTACATCTTGTAAAAAGGGGAATAATAGGTCTCCTTTAAGGAAATGTGGCTTTTTTTCTGGTCACAAAATGTATCAAGGTCAAAAACAATGATTTATTGATGGAGCAACATCATTTGTGTTTCGATTAAAATTCAGTTTTTTAAAAAAGGTGGTGAGGGAGCCTTTTACCCCACACTTGGGGTAACACTTGGGGTAACACTTGGGGTAAAGGCCCCTAGGGGGTTTAAAGTGATATCGTGTAGATACCGGGGCAATAGTTTAGGGCACAATTTGTCAACTAATGCAAATAATTGAGACAGCAAGATGCTTTTTTGAGAAACAAATTAAGATGATGCTTCCCCAAAATACTTCAGAAAAGGGTGCATGATTTCCTGTTCATTTCAAACACATTTGGCACTTTATTACATCAAGTATTCTATAAAGAAATTAATCTCTATTATGATTGGATGAGTCCACTTTGAACATTCTTCATAACAAATCTTACGAAAAACTATGCGTTTAATAGGGGCCTTTAGCACCTGCAACGGGGGGCTTTTCACCCCAAATACGCTTTCACTTATTGGACACCTCACACAAATATCTCATGGATCAGGAATATTTTCCAGTGTATAGTGACAAACGGGTGTTTAGGAAAGTACTGTGGTTGTCTTTGTTGATATTTAGTGTTTTGGGATAAAATAAAATCAATAGCCTTTAGTCCCGTTGTACCCTATCGTGTATATCGCGATATGTAAATATTCATGTGCGCAGCGTGGGCTTATCTGGCAGTGTGCAGAGCTTCACGTGAGACTGAAAGAATTTTAAGAAACATGGACAGGGTTAAAAACAATTATGTGGCCACCCAAGCAAAGTCAATTACATTACTCTTGCGTTCGACATTTCATAAGCGCTTAATATGCTTCTCATCTGATGCATGCATCTGTGTTTCATGTGAACACTGCGTGCGCTATCTCTGGAGCATGCAAGTGCACGAGTGTTGCTGATATTTACAGAAGAGCGCAGAACGGGATCACGCGCGCTACTTAATCATTTTTGACCCAGGGAAAAAGCCTGAGAAAAACATCTCCACAGAATGGGACGACTCCTAAACAAGTCAAGAAAATGAAAAGGGGCTTGTTATTAAAACAGGTGCGACATCTGTGGTTCACAAAACCCAAAACAGAGTAGTCAAAACAATCACAAGCAATTTGTTTTGCCTCAAATGAAAAAATGCAAAAAAATCTTATGATGCACTCATTTATTTTTTTGCATTTTTGTTCAAATAGACTTTACAATATGGTTATTTACTGCATAAGCCCATTTCTATTGATTTTCCCCAAATATGCTATATCGTGATATAAAATTACTCATATCATGATATAAGATTTTGGTCATATCGCCCAACCCTAATTGGTCCTGCACTGCCTTATTATAAATAAGCCTGTATTCACTAACGTTGAATCAGTGAATGCGTCTCATGTTCTATTTTTAGGGTTAGAGTTAGGCAATGCAAGGCATGCACGTTGCAGATAAATGCCCCTTTTCAGTAGAATTTAGTGTCGGATTTGGCTGTTGGAACAGATTAAGTATTTTAAATGGGTCACATTAACACACAATGTATTTTGACTCTTTTCTGAGGCTTTCTTACTTTTTAGATTAGTCAACTCCAAAATGTACGCTTAAACAGTGAAATCAGTTTTTCTGCACATATCTAGTTCAGAGAGTAACACACATGAAGTCTAAACCACACTGCAGATTATTCTGTACAAGTCCCGCCCACTTACACAGGAAAAGACTTGTTTGATTGACATGTAAAGTGACCAACCAATGTTCGTCTTGTTTTTAAGTGGCATTCTGAGATCAGAAATCAGGCAGAACTCTGAGAATAAAGCAGAACATACCATCGTGCTGGATATCTACTTAGCAAAGGTAAGAGGTAAAAGTGACCAAATTATTGATTGGAAATAGATTAAATATGTGCTCATTTGCAGGGTCTCTTCAGACCAAAGTTTTTCTTCCACTTCTTGTGTGGTTGCTAGGGAATGCACGCACAAAGGCTTTATGTTTTGGCTCATCTGATTGGCTTGCAATGAAAATAACACTTAAATGACAAATAGACAAATCATACTGATGATATAACATTCAGCAATATTGTGAATATCACGATGATTTTAATGCACTTTATATTTGGATATTAAGTTACTATGGCAATATGGTCAGATGTGATTCTAAAACAGCAAAAGGATGCAATTTAAGGCAGATAAACGTGCCGTTCTGTGCACACGCGGGGCTCATGAGCTCGTGCTTTTAGCGCTTATAGAACAGTTCACATGTTTTATGAACGAACAGCACTGCAGGTTCAAGCATTTGCACAATTCAAAACATCAGCAACAGCTACAAGTCATTATACAAATCTACAAACATGGCACATTACAACAGAAAAATGAGTTGATGGCATTTCACCAGATGACGAACATTATATAACTACACGCTGCACTTTCAGTGTCAAAATAAAAGCTCTAGAGGAAGGTGAAGTACATACAACAGAAAAATATAACTTGTATATAAAACAAATCTAATCCTCAAAATAATAAAGAGAATTCAGTATTATATTATAGTAATTAGCTTGACTGAGTCAAACAGTAATAAATTAGTATTATGAAATATTCAACTGGGCTCCAAAAAAATAAGTGGAGTAGTTTTTGTTAGAGATGTGCGCGGTTACCATTTTTTAACATTCGGTTAACCGCGAGGTTTCATGAACGGTTAATCGTTTTTTTGTCTGGAGTCGGGACGTGGGAACAAAGGTTGTTTACTGTAAAGAGCACCTATTATGGTTTTTAAACGTGCCTAATTTAAAGGTCTCATACATTAGATTTAACAGAAAAAACACTTTAATTTGCTCATAATTTAAATTGCAGCATTACCTTTTTTTCTCCAGTGTCAAAAACGACTCGTTCAATGATCCGTTCTAAAGGATTCATTCTAAACTCCTCCTTTCAGAGAGCATACTCTGCTCTGATTGGTCAGATGTCCCAGTCTGTTGTCATTGGTCTACCGCTTACAGCGCGTGTCGGAAAGGAAACGCCCACTACCATATCCGAGTTTCAGCTCCGTCTGATAAAATGTCTGTTTTACCTTACCAATTTGAGCTCGAGTCCGATAGTGATACATCGGAAGATCAACCCGAACCACCATCGCAAGCACGACGAGAACAGGACGTTTCTCAGTGGTAAGTTAATATGTAGTTTGACAATAATGTGAGTTAGCCGGTTAACAGAGGCTAACAGCTAACAGGCTAACAGCGTGCACTGGCTGTACATGTAAACAGACCAGAGGCGGGTTTTTTGTTAGCAATTTACGTAGGTTAGTACAGGAAGTAAGTCTGGAATTACTAACGACTCGTTTCAGGTGTTCAGAATCGGTTCTTTCTTTTGGGAGTCAGTAACTCCATTTGTTCGTGCACTTTGATTTTTGAAACTGGACATTCGCAGCACAACGAATGAAACAACGCAGGTGTTTCAACCTTTTGAGAAATTTCAGATCAAATATATGTGGTGGTGGAGTGGTGGTGGTGTAGTGGGCTAAAGCACTGAACTGGTAATCAGAAGGTTGCCGGTTTGATCCCCACAGCCATCACCATTGTGTCCTTGAGCATGGCACTTAGCTCCAGGTTGCTCCAGGGGGAATGTCCTTGTAATAAGTGCACTGTAAGTTGCTTTGGATAAAAGCATCTGCCAAATGCATAAATGTAAATACATAATTATCAAGATATATACTGAATATTTTCAACAGGCAGGACATGATCGATAAATAATTTTTGTAGCCATATATCGCCCAGCCCTAGCTGTCTGGAGTTTTTTGTCTACTGAAATTTCTTGGAATAAAATAAATAAATAAATAAATGTAATCAGCGTAATGATCCAAAACACTTTAAACAACAGCACAACCCACTTAGGGGAATGTACGTCTATCCCTCACAGCCTCGAGGTCATTCCCTTCAAAAATCAAAGACGACACTCCTGTGTATAAGATCTGTAGAGTAAGTCTAGCGTGACAGAATGGCACACATACAGCTGCCTATTAAGGCACTCAACCGGTTTTAGAGCACAACCTGTATCTATCTGGCCCCATTTACACCTTGCATTAACATGCATTTCATATCTGGATATTCTTTAGCTGGATTGCATTTACACCTTAGAGTCAAATGTGTCTCCACTGTGATCGGATAGAGATCCAATCATAATTACCCGTGCAAAATGGAAAACACTACCTAAATATTACATCAGAGTCTTTTAGTGAATTTTAAAAACATTGATGGATAATTCAAATGTTTTCTAACACTTTAACAGTCAGGTTTTTACTTTCATTAAAAATGTTTTGACGGCCACCAAATTTTGGGTCGCCGAAACAAATGTAATGATATGTGTCTCACGTTCTGTGCTCGGCTAAACGTGCTTCATCTGAAACACGCAAGTGAAGACTGGTTTCATGTGTGACGCATGATTAGAAGACAGGAAAGAGATGTGAGTGAGTGGGGATTTAAGGAGAAAGACATGATATTCCAAGTGTATTCCAATGGAATTGTGTTCATTGTTCGTGTAACAAGATTGCAAGACAGCAGTGTCTGTTGTGTTCTTCACATTGCGATGGCTGAATTAACAGAAAAAGGCAAGAACACACAACACAGCACTTTAACAACAGATGACTGTAGCAGAACCTCATCACATAAGTCTGTAACAGTTAAAGGACGGGCAAGGAGGAGGCGGGAACTGGCTGAACAGTCAACATAAGGTTTAATGTCAAACTCAACATAAAACAAAGATAAAAACACACACACATGCAGCGCTGCCGCGTGCGTCTCTCGCTCTCTCGAACTGACATCTCCGGCCCCCCTTTATCTCACTCTCCCGCTGATCATCTGATTCAGCGGCGGCTGTGCACCCTCACGGCCCGGCCACGCCCTCCTCGTCACACTCCTCCTCCGCTAAATTCAGGCTGGGGTGCCAACCGGACTGACCCCACCCCTCCCCATCTCTGGAGGGGAGATCCTGCCCTTTCGGCCGTTCTGTCAGCCAGTGGTCCACCCCGGGAGAGGAGAGGCGTGGGGAGAGGGAAAGGGCGAGCGGGAGACACACAGAGAGAGAGAGAGGAGAGAGAGAAAGAAACTTGCTCGTCGCCTCCCGGACGCGCTGTCACCCGGTCCTCAACCGCTCAACCACCCTCTGGCGGACACCAGTTCGCTCCTACTCTGGCGGATGGCAGCGAGTCCTCCGGCCCCTGGCGGACGGAACTGTTCCTCCCCTTCTTGGCGGCCGGCCACGGCTGTTCCTCTGGCAGACAGCAGCGGCAAGGACTCCGCGACAGCGCATCCCTCCTCCTCCTCGGGTTTTGGCACCACCGTAACAGTTAAAGGACGGGCAAGGAGGCAGCGGGAACTGGCTGAACAGTCAACATAAAGTTTAATGTCAAACTCAACATAAACAAACAAACACACATACATACAGCGCGGCCGCGTGCATCTCTCTCTCAAACTGGCGTCTCCGGCCCCCCCTTTATCTCGCTCTCCCGCTGATCAGCCGATTCAGCGCCGGCCGTGCACCCTCATGGCCCGGCCACGCCCTCCTCGTCACAAAGTCATTACTTATGTAGTTGTATCCGGATAATGAAAACGCATTTGCATTTACACCTTCTTTGAATGTGGTCAGAATAAGTTCCTGACCACCTCCGAATGTGGTTTCAGTGATCTCATCACAGTCCGTTCACAACGTGGTTTGGGTGCATTTACACCTGGCATTTAATGTGGTCAAGCATGTTCCGATCACAGAAAACGCATGTTAATGCCAGGTGTAAAGGGGGTCTCTCAGACAGTATTTTAACAGCATTTACAGTTTTCATATCTGAGGTCCGGTTGTGTATCTTTTCAAAATGATGACTTCAATCATAAACTCACGTGCTGAAGACTCTTCATGCTAAAGTTAAATGATGTGATGTGCATCTGTTCAGTCTGGCTCTGCGAGATGGACACTGTGCAGACAAGCAAAAGACCAAACACACGTGTCTCTGCATGGGAGGATTTTGAAGCCGGTCCAAAAGCTTGTCTATTTAAAGCAACCCTGAGGCTTCACTGCGTATCACTTTAATTAATCGACTCTATGTGATTAAAAAGTATGAAGATTTTCAGCAGAGATGGTATTACAGAACTCAGAAGAAGCTAACATGATCTCATCACTGACTTCAAGAGCAAAAAGTCAAAAAGACAACTATTAAATAGAGAGACAAACATGGCTAAAGATTTAGAAGCTGGCATTTCTCAAAGTGTGGTTATAGTTAATATGAAAGCGTTCACAGCCTATTTTACTAACACAATCTAATGTATTTAAGAGTGAAACAATATACAGTATGCAAAATTGTGCATTTATATTACGCTTTTGATCATTTTAATCACACTTTAGCTTGTGCACAAATGTAGAAATGTCACATTCTATCAATTTATATGATATCATGAAATTGCATTTTTAATAATGATACAAGCTGTTGCCACTGTTTGAAATACACATTTTTACTGAGGCTGTAACCTAATAATAAAAATGGACTGTGTGGATCTCGTCTTTGGATTCAAAATACACAGAATGAAGCGAAAGGAAACTTTGACTTGTATAATGTGACTTGCTTGTCCAAATATTTATTGTACACATTCTCAAATTCAAATCTACAAGTTTTACAACACGTTTACCTTCTAACAGATGTCCAACAGGCGCGTTACCAGTCTCTAGATGCTTTAAAACAGAGAATATTGTGAAGACAGTCCGGGGAAATTTTATCCAAAGTCAGAGTTGACGTCGTTAAAGGCAATGTAATTGTAATTATGGCATATTATGGCTTAACTAAAGTGATGGTGACAGCGATCACGACACCTCTGCAGCCAAATAAGGTCAATTTCCTTCCGAGTGCATACTCACGAGACACAACACGCTGTAAAAGACGAGACTGAATCCAGCTTCTTAATCGCCAGCTTCTTATTCAGTAAAAGGATTGCGCCGCTCATGTTCTTCTTCGCCACTACACAACTCGATCTCTGGCAAGTACAATCTGAATATTTATAAGCCAGTAGCTAATAACAGACATTTTAGTAGCATAGTGCAAAACTAATCGCATACATGAGTGATTGACTTGCAATGTAGAGAGTGCATAAGAAGCTGATTGGAAGGTGTAAAGTGGGCGTGTCATATCAGAATGGAGTCAGAGCCGATTGTGAATTTGCAGTGGATTGTGGAGGACTGAAACATCGGCAGCATGGGCTTTTGAGGCTGCATGAACGAAACAGAGGCCCAACTGTGACATTTCTTTTCAAAATTAGTGTAATTTACATTGCCTTTACATTATTAGAGGAACAGTTTGCCAAAAAATGTAAAATGTGTCATCACATACTCCCCCTCATGTTGTTCCAAACCTGTATGACTTTTTGTTCCGTTGAATGTAAAAGGAGATGACAGGCAGAATGTCACACTCAGTTAGGGCAGCAATGGTGATGTCAGAGTTGTTGTTGTGTTCACTCGACAGTCGTTGTAAGTGCATTCTTATTTGCTACACATCGATATTAAATTAGCCGGATAGCTAGCAGTTACAAACCTGAATGGTTTCCATGACAGCAGAGTTGCCTGCTAATATGCTGATTTCATGTCTGTTATTCAGTTAGCTAGTTTATCGTTGATATCGATTTTTTTTCTATTAATATCGATATCGTTTTATCGCCCAGCCCTACACTCAGTCACCATTTTGTTTCTATACCAAGATAGTGAATGGTGACTGAGCAGGCCTAACATCTCCTTCTGTGTGAATAAATGATAGGGATGGGTATTGATACTGATTTCCCGATTCGATGCAATTTCAGTTATAAAATAATTTTGCTACATACAAGATATTTTCTCTCAGCTAATGCTGTTAATTATACAAGATGCCTTCCTATATATATCTATATCATTTAATGTTTATTTGCATAATTTGTAGGAATTGCAAGTATTTACATTGATATGTAAATAGCTGAAATGGTATGGCACTTCGAATGGCTGCTTTACTGCATCCGTACTATGCGTAATCAGAATTACATGTTTATTTTTTTTGTTTTTGATCTACAACTGACTGTAAAGAACAGAAATGTTATTAAAAGAGACATTATTCAATGACAAATGGATTGTGTTCTCGTCTTTATACACACATTACACAGAACGAGTCAACACACACTTTTACTCTCAACACACTGTGAAAAGATCTCGCTGCTGAACTTCTTCACCACTATACCGCTCAATCACTGCTGAGAGAAACCTCAACATTTACCTGCCAGTGGCGACTCAAATACATTTTAGGCTACGTCAAGGCTAATATGTTTTCTTTTGCAAACGCATCTTTTTTTCGCCACGTTTTGGCCCTCCGTCCTCCTTCCGAGTCAGCATTTTAATTAAGCGAAAACAAAGCTTTTCGAAAACGCTCTCCCAAGTGGACGAAATTGAAAACACTGTCTTTGCGTTGTAGTGTGGACAGGGAGTTATCCGAAAACAATGACGTATTTTCATGTCATGTGATGCAGTCATGTGATCCATTCAACCCAAAACAATCAAGATGGCAGCCCACGTTGTAGTGGCGTTGTTGTGCCTGATATTCACTTGGATATCATTGGTAAAGATAAATGTTACTTTGTACAACCATCACATTGCATTCTTTCAAAGGTAACGGGAACTCGGAATTACTGTTCGGCGATGGAACACGAGGACAACTGGGTTTCAGGCCGTACATGGAAATGACGCAGGGACATGCTTATGCATGTGCTGAAAGAGGATTGAAGTGTTTTTAGATATTTCAGAGTGGATGAGCAACTTTTGGAAAACGTTTGAAAAAGGCAGTTTAGATGGAAAGCGCTTCACAAACGAAAACACCATTTTTCTTAATATGTATTATGTATATTTATATATTAATGTGGACATAGTCTTAAACTTATAGTGCTACATTTTCTGGCATATGCAAGTGATTTACTCGCATCCATCTTGGGATTTAAGAATCTATATCGGTGACATTCACATGAAAATTGCGTAAATTAATATTTCTTCCAACCCCTAAACAACAAACATGACGGACTGATGAATCATACACAACAAGACCAGGCATGAGTATTAATAAAGTAAACAGAGGGAGTTTTATCAAAGAGCGATCTCTTACTTTTTCACATTGGCCTCTCCGTTCGGAATCCTCCTCAGTTTCTTCTTCTTCAGGATCTTCACGGCTCTCCGACACAGAGTCTCTGAGTCCAGCATCTCCTTGACCTTCCCGTACGAGCCCTCCCCGAGTAAATCTCCCATCAGATACTTCCCGACGAGTTTGGCACGCTTGCGGCGAGGCTGGTAGATGACCTCGGTGGAGTCGATGCGGTGGATGAAGGTGTCCATCCCCATGAGCTCATTTTCTGTCAGGTAGTCCAGATGATGAAGATCACCACCAACACTCATCATCTCTCTCTCTCTCTCTCTCTCTCTCACTCGCTCGCTCGCTCCAGGGCTCAACTCCAGCAGAATGGCCGACGGGGCGTCTGGAATATTTGTATTCCGGGTCAACGGAGGTGCAGTTTTGAATGGGGAAGATCAGTAAGTAGAACAGCACCAGAACTGATTCACCACAGCAGTAGCATCGCTCAATGGTCAGCTCAGTTCAACAGAAGCGGACAGTTCCACACAAACTCCCCACAGGGGCAAAAATCGAAAAAAAAAAAGTACACCAGGTCTCAGGGGCAACAAGCGTTGAATAATTCGCTTTTGTCACAAGGCTACATTAGCCAACACTGGGAATAACAGGATTCCTGGACATCTCTGCAGATTAGCAACTTTACTTGAATACTTCAGTCCAAACTTGAGCGTCCAGCCTTAGTGATCCCCGCGTATCCAGTTACAGTGGTACGACCCGGAGAGGTCCAAGAACGTCTCTTTGGTATGCTGCGATCAAGAATTAGGATTTCCTATTTCTCTTCAGCGTTATGGCAGATCCATGTCCAAGATTCAAAATGCCTGCTGTAAAGAAGAGACACACAAAGAAAGATTAATAAAAACCCTCACGACCAATCTGCTTATGAGGCCAATAACTGGGTAAAACTGTCCCAAAAAAATGTCAGCAATTTTAACAGCAAACTAAAGATCAATCCATCCTGTGTGCTACCGTTTATATTATTAAATGATATTAGCTTAATATACTAACCTTCTGGAACTATACAAATCTCCTTTTCACTTTAAAATGTATTATTTAACACTGTAGTAATTAGCAGTGTAAAGACAATGGATTTTGCCATTACTGATAACTACACTGGTGGAAAAGGCCAACCACTACTAGTAACTACAGAAATACAGAACTACTGAATACTTTATAGTGAGCACCACCAGTGCGTCTCGCACCGCTTTTTACCCATTTTGTTTCTGACGAACTCGCTGCACTGCACGAAATGACAAACCCAGCGTGAGAGAGTCGTGAACAAATGACTCTTTTGAACCGGATCTTTTTCATGAATCACCTGAAAAGAACTGAGGGGTCGAACTCTGGAGCTCAGGTTAGCAGTTTGAATCAGATTCACAAATGGGAGCGCAGACATTTCAGAATAAGAGTCCCATGTGTATTTCAGGCCTCTTTATAATTAAAAGTCCCATATTGTGTACCACTTTTCTTCTTCTGGTAATTATGGCTTGGGATTGGAGTAGCACATTAAACTGCATCTGGGATTTCTTTCAATTTGCACTCTTGTAGTCTCTGTGTCTGGCCATCTGGTAACAGTAAAAGACTAAGGCAATATTTTAAAACAATTTAAATTATATATATAAAATCAAGCTTTTGACACTTAGGCCTATTAAGGGACTTGTACACAACTATTACACAAGATGCAAACATTCATTGATGCTCAAGACGACAACACACTACTATAAGCATACTATACTTTCTATAATTATCTGAAATGTAGATTCTGAAGAGCAGAACTCTTTAGTTAAGTGCCTTGCTTAAGGAAACAATGGTGGTGGCTGTGGGGGTCGAACCAGCAACCTTCTGCTTACCAGTTCAGTGCTTTAGCCCACTACGCCACTACCACGTATATGTTAAAATTAATGGAAAAAGTTAACCAACAAACGTTTTTGTACTGTAGCATTTTTACATTCTTTTACTGTTAAAATTAGTTATTTTTCACTGTGTGGTTCGAAGTATTTGAATTTGATTTCATCAAGGCAAGTGTGATCTGTGCTCAAATGCTGCTGGATCTTTTCTCTGAACTCACTTCACTTTTCAGAGTCATTTTTGCTCAGTTACTTTTAATCCGCAGATGTTGTGGTGATTGTTAATGGATGTATGAAGTCAGTTCCCCTAAAGTTCACACAGGTGTTCTAGCAGAGGAACCACAAGTGGAGTTCAGCACATTCACTATCAACATGAGATACTAACATGCAAACAAAGTGTCAAAATGTTCTGACAAATATACAAGATTGTATTATATTACAATAACAAATAAGTTCCCAATAGAGCGCGACAGTCTGGTTCCACAAGTAAAAAACCCATTCATTTTCTTCAAAGGCGAATTGAAGCCATCAGTCTGTGTTATTTCAACTTAATTGTTTTTTCTCCCCAATTTGGAATGGCCAATTCCCAATGCGCTCTAAGTCCTTGTGGTGGCGTAGTGACTCGCCTCGATCCGGGTGGTGGAGGACGAATCTCAGTTGCCTCCGCGTCTGAGACCGTCAATCTGCGCATCTTATCACGTGACTTGTTGAGCGTGTTACCGCGGAGACGTAGCGCGTGTGGAGGCTTCACACTATTCTCCACGGCATCCACGCACAACTCACCACACACCCCACCGAGAGCGAGAACCACATTATAGTGACCACGAGGAGGTTACCCCATGTGACTCTACCCTACCTAGCAACTGGGCCAATTTGGTTGCTTAGGAGACCTGGCTGGAGTCACTCAGAAAGTCCTGGATTCAAACTCACGACACCAGGTGTGGTAGTCAGTGTCAATACTCGCTGAGCTACCCAGACCCCGATCTTTCAAATTCATTGTTAAAAAAACATGTTTAATAGCAGAATTCCTGGTGAACAACTACAGTACCCATGGTACAGCAGTGAAAGATCCACCAATCAGAGAACCACGGCCAAGAAAGCCCATGAAATAAGACCGGAAGCGACCGCCCACTTCAATGACGCACTCTGAATGACGCAAACGAGTCGGTCTCCATGCAATTATACATTTGTGTATATCGGAATATTTCGCAATACACATAAATTATATTATTTCTATACTTATAATCAACATCCTAAAATTACTAGTTTTATCTATTTCCATAGTTTTATATTCGATAATGCCGTTCGCAATGCTTCATGGGATTGTAGTTTATGCCCTCGTGAAAGACGGTAAGTACACAGACTTTTTGGCGGATTTTCAAATGCTTTTGTGCCTTAAAATAAAGTCTGTAATATTGCGATTTACCTCAGAGCTGGTTGGATTGGTTCACATTTACAACTCTTTAATGGAGGGTTTTAAGAAAAGTCTATGGATGAAATTAATGGGAAAAACACTTCCGGAACCCAGACACTGAGTAAGTGGGCGGGGCACTGTTGCGCCCTATTAGAGAATGGCAGCGAAAAAAGAGCACCAAAAGAGCTCTGCAGCGACCGCCCACTCCCATTATGCACTGTGAATGACGCAATCAACTCTGAAACTACTTATATATTAGCAAATATCTGAATATTTGTGATTCACCTCAGAGCTGGTTGGATTGGTTCATATCCTCGTATGAAATCCCTATGGAAAAAATGAATGGGAAAAATACTTCTGGAGCAAAGATGGCTGGAAAAGTGGATATGCAACATATATGCAATGTAAATAATGCAATGGTAGTTGGACATTGGGCCTTGATAATATCACGCTTTTGGACAAGTCTATGGCTTTTTGGACATGGTGGCAACGTGGTTCTCCTATAGTGTTTCGGACATGTACCATGTCAATGGCCTGGTTCTTTTGGATACCTACAGTGGTAATTTCATGGTACTCGTTTAAGTACCATGGTATATATAAATATGGTAATTATTTAGTACCATAGTATTACCACTTGATACCATCTCAGCACTATTTAAGGGACACAGTACTGTTTTGTGAGGCTAAGAATGCAAAAATCCCAAGCAGACAACGAACAATCCTGACTCACACACATATAATGGAAAACACACTTTCTTAGAGGCTGTTAACTGACATTAAATAAAGAGAATAAAGCATGAATGTGTTCATGAGGAGAGTAAATGCGATGTTTGATCATGTAATGCGGATTAATGATCAAACACACACATTATCAGAGTGTATATGTGTAATTAGATCTCTATGAGAGTGAGTTATATGTCTTATAAACGCTGATGTTTGTGTGCTTGTGTCGATGTTTGATCGGCAGCCGTTAGCAGCGGCTAACATAACATTATCTGTTAGAGAATAAACTCACAAACACACTGACCTGAGACCTGCACATATCAGCACGAGTCACTGACGGCTCAGAACACACGCGATTATTCCTCGTTTCCTCTTCGTTCGTTTATTTTCTCTCATCTGTTCTTCACAGCAGCTGCTGCTTCAAGGCTGCTGCCATCTTGTTTACCTCCCTCCCCTCACTCGATCGCGCACGCGCAACAGCTCCGTGGGCGCGCGCATACGGAGTTATTTCACAGCGCGTTTGACGTCAACGTGTCCATAAAGTTTATTAATATTGAACATCAGGATTTTAACCCTTGTGCGACCTGCGGAACATTTTAGTCTTTTTCATTTTTGTTTTTTCGCGTTAATGCCAACGGCTTACATTTAGCCAAAGGTGTGTATTTTTGGGGGGAATTTTAATATTACAACCTCAGTTCCTATAATACATCTATAATACACTGTGTACACAAAATAGTTACACTCAGGACCTTCAGGACAAAAATGTCCCCACTGAAACCCACTGAAACTGCAATGTTTGATCCCAGTGCCATTAAAGCATAAAATCATGAATTCTATGATGTTATGCTTTCATTTCGGAGCCCTGGCTTCAAAATTAAATGTTTAATATTTTCCACCAGATGGCGCCATTTTTCTCATGTTTAGCCTGTGGAGCAAATACATGCTTTTCCCCTATTCTCTGTTTGCTGTATTATAGAGCACTGCAGGCCAGTTGAATTAATGTGAATGTGTTGGTATGGATGTCACAGTGTGTTTTGTATGTGTGTATTGAGAAATGTGTGTGTGTGTGTGTAAAAAACAACAGTGGCATTAAATTAACAAACTGGCATTTAAAGGGTTAAACTCATGAAAATGAATGAATATTTGGTGGTTATGATCAGGACTGATGTTGGTTAAAAAACTAATTGAAAGTGGAAAATAATATTAATATATAATATTGTTATGGCAGTTTTTTTGACGCAGACATTTTTGTCCTCTAAGGACCTCTGAGTAACGTTTTTAAATTGACGCACGGGGGATAGGTTAAAGTGAATGTAAATGAATATATAAGGTAAACTGTATATTTTAAGTCGTGTTATTTAAGTCATTTGTACAATTTGGTGCTTTTTATTGGAATATTCCAGGTTCAGTACAAGTTAAATCAACAGCATTTGTGGCATAATGTTGATTACCACAAAAAGTAATAATTTTGACTCATCCCTCCTTTACTAATTAAAAAAAAAAAATGTGTGTTTCAGTGAGACACTTACAATGGAAGTCAATGGGGTCAATTTTTGGAGGGTTTAAAGGCAGAAATGTGGAAGTTATCATTTTATAAAAGCACGTTAATTCTTCTGTTGAAACTTGTGTATTATTTGAGCTGTAAAGTTCTTTTTTTTTTTTTATTTTCTCCCCTTTTTCTCACAAATTTGAAATGCCCAATTTCCAATGCGCTCTAAATCCTCGTGGTGGCGTAGTGACTCACCTCAATCTGGGTGGTGGAGGACAAGTCCATGAGGACCTACTAAGTAGTGGGAATTAGGCATTCCAAATTGGGGGATAAAAAAAAAAAAAAAAAACTTGTTAACGTTTGATGTCATTGTACAACATTTACACCATTAATATTGCAATCTGACATTAAACATAACATTTATACAGAAATAACCACTGAAAACTTAAATCAAGCATGTAATTTAAATTAACAACATATTACAAGACATATGAGTGTCAGGATCCTGACACTCTTGTTCTGTGTCTATGTTGTGTTTCGTTTTTTGTCTCTGTGAGCGGACGGCTTCAGGTTGTGGTTTCCCTGCAGTACGCTCTTCGGTCGGTCTTGTGTGCATGGCGTCTGGATCCTGACTCTCCTGTCTGGTCCGGTTTTGGTTCTGGTGTCGGGATCCGGACACTCATGCTCCATGTCTTATCGTTTACTGGCTTGAGTGCTGTGCTCTTATGGCATCTTGGCGGCATGCACTCACTTCAATTGTTTGTGTCTGTCTCTCACGACCTTGGACGTGTTTCATGTTGTGCTCACTTTGCACTGCGCATCCGGGCCGCGATCCATCTTCACGTTGTGCTGAGGTTCGGTCACTTCTGTCTTAGATGTCGGTTTTATTTGTGGTTGAACTCTAGCACAGGTGTTGTGTCGCCTGTTGCGTGCATCTTGTACTGTTTGCCTCACGATGTACGCTCAGGCTTTGTCTAGTGTGAGAGTACATGGCATTGCTTTGTTGGCGTTGCCAAGCATTCTCTTGTCTTGTCTGTCAGTTGGCATGAGCGCATGTTGCCTTATTGTCCTGGCGATATGCGCTTGTGCCATTCAGGTGTTTATGTTTCGTGAGAGCATGTGCCGTTTTTTGTTTTTGTGTCTCTCAGTCCTGCATCATACCCCACCTCCGTGTTTGCCCATTATCAGTTAATTTGTCTCACCTGCCCTGCCTATTAACCTGTTGATTTCTCTACCTATTTTAGTCTCCTCGTGTGCACTGTCCTGTGCCAGTTCGTCTTGTTCTTTCGTCCTGTCAGTTCCTGTCAGTCTTGTGTTCTGCTCGTTTTTGTTCCAGCCCGTCTGTGTGATTACCGCCCTGGACCTTGTTTTTTTCCCTACAGGGTAGTTTGTGTTTTTGGCTTTGTTTTTTGGAATTAATAAATTATTTTATTTCACTCTGCGTTTGGGTCCTGCCTCTGCTAATTGTGACATTACAAACTGGCCCCAAAAGGACCCAGCAGAGATGAGTTTGTTTTTTAATAAACCAGGTTCTCCTGCAGGCCAGCGTGTGGTGCATGTTATGAAGCTGCGCGGGGTACGGCAGGAGGACAAGTCCATGTGGGGGTATGCCTTGGAGTTTTTGGCATTATCCTCGGGTCTGGGATACAATCAGACCTGCCTTATTGATCTTTTTTGGGCAGGTCTGAATGAGCCCATTAAATCTTGTGTCCCAGATCGGAATGAGGGTGGGAGTCTTCTGGAGACCATCAGGCTAGCCATGAAATGGAATGAGTCTATCACTGCCTGTGCCTCAGAAGACTTCCAGTACTCATCCCAACCCAAGGATGGGGACACCCCCCACACAGAAGTGGACGCCTCGGCCACTGCTTCCGCACGTCAGAAGAGGAGGAGAAGGAAGAAGCCCAGCCCATAAGCTGAGCCCACTGTGGCTGACAGCCTGGTGACATTGGTTCCCGCTGCTGACCGTCAGGAGGCGGAGGAGACTGCTGCTGTACACCAGGAGGCGGAGGAGCCTGCTGCTGCCCGCCAGGAGGCAGAGAAGCCTGCTGCTGAAAGCTAGGGGGCGGAGTAGCCCACTGCTGACCACCAGGGGGTGGAAGAACCCGCTGCTGACCGCCAGGGGGCGGAGGAGTCTGCTGCTGACTGCCAGGAGGCGATGGCTATGTCCCCAGTCGTTGCCAGCGATCATGGCCATGGCGGCCATCGACGAGCCTGTCACATTCCCTGTGGTCATTGAGTCTGTCCAGATCCCCGTGGCTGTCGACAAGTCTGTCCAGTTCCCTGATGATGTCAACAAACCTGTCCAGTTCCCCATGGCTGTTGACAAGTCTGTCCTGTCCAGGTTCTAGCCGCCGCTGCTCCACATGTCCAGTCCCAAGTGGCCGCAGCCCAGTCTGCTGACCCCTGTCCAGTGGCCGCCGCCCAGTCTGCTGCCCTTCCTGTCCTTGCCACCCTCTTATCCTACCTCGTTCCTTTCCTCAGGCCTTCTCCTTGGCTGCCGGACCACATCCCCTACCTGAACCCTCCTCCCAGGCCTCCGGATCCCACCCCCTACCTGGATCCACATCATTGGCCACCAGACCCTGTCCCTTTCCTGAGGCCCCTTCCAAGGCCACCGGACCCAGTCCCCTCCCTGAAGCATCCTCCCAGGCCGCCGGAACCCACTCCCTTCCTTAAACCTCCTCCCTGGTCCCTCCCACCGGTTCCATCTTGGACTGCCCTGTCGGTTCCTCCAGGAGATGTCCCTTTGAGAGGGGGTAGTGTCAGGATCCTTTCACTTTGTCAGTCTGTGTTTTTGTTGTGACAGGACCCTGACACTCTTGTTCTGTGTCTATGTTGTGTTTTGTTTTTTGTCTCTGTGTGAGCTCACAGCTTCAGGTTGTGGTTTCCATGCAGTGCACTCTTTGGTCGGTCTTGTGTTTCATGTTCAGAGCATGATGTCTGGATGCTGACTCTCCTGTCTGGTCCTGTTTCGGTTCTGGTGTCCGGATCCGGACACTCATGCTCCATGTCTTATCTTTTATTGGTTTGAGTGCATTGCTCTTATGTCATCTTTGCGGCATGCACTCATGTCAATTGTTTGTGTCTGTCTCTCGCGACCTCGGGTGCGTGTCTAGGTCACGATCCATCTTCACGTTGTGTTGGGGTCCAGTCACTTCTGTCTTAGATGTCGGTTATATCTGTGGTCGAACTCTAGCACAGGTGTCTTGTCTTGTTGTGTCGCCTGTTGCGTGCATCGCGTGCTGTTTGCCTCACGATGTACGCTCAGGCTTTGTCTAGTGTGAGAGTACATGGCATTGCTTTGTTGCCGTTGCCACGCATTCTCTTGTCTTGTCTGTCAGTTGGCATGAGCGCATGTTGCCTTACTGTCCTGGCGATATGCGCTCGTGCCATTCAAGTGTTTGTGTTTTCTGAGAGCATGTGGCTTTGTTTTATTTCTGTTTTGCCTCATGTCTCTCAGTCCTGCATCATATCCTGCCTCCTTGTTTGGCCATTATCTGTTCTTTTGTCTCACCTGCCCTGCCTGTTAATCTGTTGATTTCTCTCCCTTTTTAGTCTCCTTGTGTGCGCTGTCCTGTGCCAGCTCGTCTTGTTCTTTCGTCCTGTCATTTCCTGTCAGTTCCTGTCAGTCTTGTGTTCTGCTCGTTTTTGCTCCAGCCCAGCCCATCTGTGTGATTACTGCCCTGGACCTTGATTTTTCCCCAACGGGGTAGTTTGTGTTTTTGGCTTTGTATTTTGGAATAAATAAACTCTTTTGTTTCACTCTGCGTTTGGGTCCTGCCTCTGATAATCGTGACAATGTAGAGCCGTTTCACTACCTATAAACAAAAACTGAGCAAAAAATAATCTCAAAATACAATGGATAAGGGGCGGGCGCTATTTTGGCCCCTTATCCATTGTGTATTTTACAACTTTTACATTGAACATACCTTGAAATCAGGAGAAAAGAAGACAAGACACAAATTAGTGTTGTCAGCGTCTGAGCGCTGAAAGTTTGCGTGCCACTAACATCCGTTAACAGCGTCCCCCTTGTGGCTGCAGCAGTACTGACTCACTGAAAACAACATTGACATTGACAACATAAAAATGGCTCAGGCAAATAAATTATTTTTAATACAAAATAAACACTCCTTTTAAACAAAGATGTGACCATACATTTGTGAGTGTCAAACCTTCTTGAGCATCAGTGAATGTTTGCCCCTTTTGTAATAGTTGTGTATGAGTCCATCAATTGTCCTAAGTGTCAAAAGTTGGATGTCAATATCATATAGCCACTGTTGGGAAGAACTCAAATGGGCAGAAGAAACCAAATAATGTACAGTAGTTGAGGGATTTTTCTTAAGAAAAATGGGCAGCTTCACTGCTCAGTACAAAGCAGGGACTCATGAACAATTTTTAAAACACACAGTCATTGATAACCGAGAAAGCAACACACCATATTTTTTTATTTATTTTCTCCCCTTTTCTCCCAATCTGGAATGCCCAATTCCCTCTACTTTGTAGGTCTTCGTGGTGGCGCAGTTACTCACCTCAATCCGGGTGGTGGAGGACAAGTCTCAGTTGCCTCCGCTTCTGAGACCGTCAATCCGTGCATCTTATCACGTGACTCGTTGTGCATGACACCGCGGAGACTTACGGCATGTGGAGGCTCATGCTACTCTCCACGATCCACACACAACTTACCACACGCCCCATTGAGAGCGAGAACCACTAATCACGACCACGAGGAGGTTACCCCATGTGACTCTACCCTCCCTAGCAACCGGGCCAATTTGGTTGCTTAGGAGACCTGGCTGGAGAGCAACACACCATATTAAGAACCAATGGAATGAAAACTTTTAAACAGGATCATTTTTGTAAATTCAGATACTATTTTGTCTTGTGGAATATACAGTATATGAGTATCTGTTATGTCAAATAGCTTCTCCAGGGCAGAAAATGAAAAATAAATTACATTTTTATGATCCCTCTCATAAAAAAAAAAAAAAAAAGATAATGCATCTCCCATTATTATTATATAATATTACTGGCTAATCTAGGACAAGAGATTTGGATTGAAGAATCAGAGGGGTGTTCTTTTAACAAAAGAAAAGAGAATCATTTGTGCTCCTTGTGTTGAGCTTCTAGTTTTTATGACCAAAATGTATTTGAATAAATTCTTGTTTTTACATGTTTGATGGAGATTGTGTGTATATTATTCCAGAGCTTTGAGATACATTTTTGGGTGTTGTTTAAACACTATTCAAGTGAAACAGCAGTGTCGTAGAAGAATATAGCTGATACAATGGGTCTGATCAGAAGGTAAAACTTATTTCCACATTCTGGTGGTTGGCAGCAGAGGTACAAGTTTACAAATATGTTAGCTAAATATCATATACAGACTCAGTGGCGTGCACAGAAGGGGGCAGCAGGGGCACAAGCCCCTTTCATTAACAAAACTAAGGTGCTCTTCTGGTTGTCCAGAAAAAGGGGAGAAATTTTAAGATTTTTTTTATTTTTTGTAAAACAAAACTTAAATCTCATAATAATCTCACAATAACAATAATAATGTGTTTTTAGGAGATTTCTTTGTAAATCATGGAAGCATTAAAGAAAATTAGGCAAAGGTGCCTTTAACAGTGCATGCTATAGCAGATCGGGGGCAGATTCCAATCGAAAGTGATCCTCCCTATGCCCTACTGACTCCGAGGTGAAGAGCCCTTGGGTATTCTGAAGTGAGCATGGCATTACTGTATGAATGTACCCTTCACCTACAGTCTTGTAAAACAGCCCTTCGAGAAAAGATCTATTTTCTCACTTTCATTTGGAACGAACGTTCGAGTGGCGTCCCCTCCCGCAGCAGTGCCCTGCAAGGAAGCTAAAATGCCATTTGGAACTCACCCTGGAATTTGGAATTCACCCTGTGGCAATGCCACTTCAATGAATGGCATTGCCACAGACGAGTAATGGCCTGTCTTCATCAAAAGAATAACATTTGATTGCAACTGCATTTCTGTCATCGCACACTTGCAGTGTAGACAGATTTGTTAATTGTAATGGGAGCGGTCGCCGCATCGCTTTTTAATATAGATAGAAATTAAACACGGTTTGGGCAAATGTTGCTATTTTTGCCACTCCTCCATCTAACATGAAAAACTGGCAATTAATTAATAAATATTCCAGATATTATTTATCAAACAAAATTGTTGTAAAATAAATAAACAATAATAAAAAAGGTTTATTGGGAATATCTTTTAATTAGAAACCAATTTATGTGTGCTCAAACAATAAATAAAATAAACAATAAAATAAAGGATATTTATAAACGTGTCTCTGTCATATGTGAGTCCACTGTGGGGAACAGAGCCATCTCCTCTAGGCTCTCTGCTCTTTATGTATCTGGCTGATGTGAGTTATTTTTAACTAGTGTTAACCCTGAGGAATGGCAAACTGAAGCTCTGATTACACGCATGTACAGGATTCACTCATTACATGAATACAGACACCAGCACACAAAATACACATTTATATTTTTTGGTGGGAAAACAATCAGCTTCTGAATTTTATTTTCGTGTTCTTAAATCTTCAGACATGCTGTCTGGCAAGCTCATTTTTAATGCTAAAAAAATCAAATAAATAACATAAATAATGTCGCCACCTCATGGTGAAGCTGAGCATCATTTTCTCTAAATTGAGCAATTAAAAACATGAAGTGGCAATTCAGATACTGAAGTAATTATTTATTGCGTCATTGTTTACTGTGTCATTTTTAGCCATTTCTTCAAATAAATATAAAAAAGTTTACTTTTAAAAAGTCTCATCAGTAGTAATTGTTGGCCTGTGTGTGCTCCACTGGTTCATTAAGAACACACACACACAAACGCAAACACATATATGCATACCCACTCACACACACACACATATGCATACCCACACCCACTCACACATGCACACACACACACGCGCGCGCAAACACACATATATGCATACCCACACCCACTCACACATGCACACACACACACACGCGCGCGCAAACACACATATATGCATACCCACACCCACTCACACATGCACACACACACACACGCGCGCGCAAACACACATATATGCATACCCACACCCACTCACACATGCACACACACACACGCGCGCGCAAACACACATATATGCATACCCACACCCACTCACACAAACGCAAACACATATGTGCATACCCACACCCACTCACACATGCACACACACACACGCGCGCGCAAACACACATATATGCACACCCACACAAACACTCACACAAACGCAAACACATATATGCATACCCACACCCACTCACACATGCACACACACACACATATATGCACACCCACACAAAGACTCACACAAACGCAAACACATATGTGCATACCCACACCCACTCACACACGCAAACAGACATATATGCATGCACACACCCACACAAATACACACACAACGAAATGTTTTGGAGAAGATATCAAAGCTAAGCTAGTTAAAGGTGCTGACTATAAGTGATTATTTTTTAATGAAATGACACGCAGAAAACGTCCCAATTACCTGTCCGATAACACTGAAAGTTACATTCTGACATATATTGCAGTTAGCATGTAGACTAATTGGCACTGACCATTCATTAACGTCCAACTGCAATAGGTAAATCACAGGCTATCTTCATTATCATCATCATCATCATCATCATCATTATTATTATTATTAATGCCTCCAGTGTCGGTCCTCTGCTTGCTCATGATCCACAGTCAAACATCACCAGCTAACATGTATGGGTGATACTATGTTTATGTTTAAGGAGGATTTTAATGAGAAAAAAAAAAAAAAAGATTTAAACCTTTTTAGTGTCTTGATTTACTTATTTCTACTTTCTTTGAATTTTAAAATGTAACATTTGTCAGTATTTCTCCCTCACCCATACTTGTGAACTGTTCTTAACAATACATTTATAATAAGTATCAAAATCAGATAAATTATCCATTGCACTTTTCACCTAAGAACTTAATACAATAAAAATAAATGCTGTCCCAATTACTGGTGTCATTACAACATGAACGCATTTCAGAGAACAATTTTAGAGTTTCAACTGAAGTTAGGATGGAAATGAGAAGTCACACTAAAGTTTCGACACTAGGCGTCCCGTGTACCGGAATACTGGCCGTTCACCGGGGGAAGTGGTCGTTTCTCCACTTATATTCCTGCTCCCGCGAAAACGATCGACAGATGGCGAAATTAGGGAACACTTAAGACTAATTTTAGCTATCCTTGATAACATTATTTTCATGTGGGTCTTACCTTTAAATACTTCTTTAAATTATATGTCGGGTCCTTGAAAATCACTGCATCTTCACAACTGGAAGGTAGCCTCTAAATTTCACTGAACTGTAATGTTGTTTCCCTTTTCTCCATTGAAGAGACATGAATGTCAGAATTTCCACAAAAATAATCATGTTTCTCCAGTGGCCATTGTCTTCCGGTTACACATGTAACCTCGGTTCCCTGAAATTAAGTGAACGAGACATTTCTATAAGCACTATGGGAAGTCCTTCTAGACGACCTTGTTGAAACCCTTATTCAATCACGCCAATCCTCTGATTGGCAATGGTGTCTTGAGGACGGATGTGCGAGAAGATCTGTTTCCGAGTTAACATTTTGTATGGCCACTTCACGAGCACGTGATTCAAGCATCTCAGATCTAGAATGGGCCAAACCCTGCCGTCCTTCTCCGGAACAAGAAAATAATGGCTGTAAATCCTGCTGTGTGCGTCACAGTCTGGGAAAGTCTCTATCGCGTTTTTTGCGAGGAAACTGTGAATCTCTGAGCACATGGTGGCCGGCATACAAACTGTATCATATAACCATGCTTGATCATTTTTAAAACCCAGTGTGACACGCCCGTGAGGGCTCACCACGTGTTTTGCACAGCGGGACAGCGGGCTTATTGATTCGCTCGCTATAGGAGATAGAGCGCCGCTCACCACAGGGAAGCGGTTGAGCATAATGTGTGGGGTGCATGATAAGTGAAGAGGAAATGGCCCTTTTTCTGAGAATGTGTGAGCATCCCATGATTGTACAATGAGCACTTTTTTCTCTTTTGTAAGAACAATCTCTGTTTGAGTAATACACACAGAAGCAACATTTTGAACAATGTCCTATTCCCAATTAACTATATTGGGGAAGAGGTGAGAAACACTGTGCGCCTCGTATCGAGCCTTCTTTGGCTCTGGGCCGTGAATAATGGTGAGCCCTGGGCTCCTTTTCATGGGGCTGGGCATGTCAGGAACATTTCTGTTGCCCGGCCGGAGTTTTTCCGTCTGTGCATATTTTGCGCTGAGATGGCGGATGCTTACACTTGGGCCACGGTTTGCGTGGCTCAATGACGGCTCAGTAGTTGCTTTTGGCTGTGCTGGGGCAGCAAGAGATGGGAGCATGCCGGAAAAGGGGAAGTGCTACTTCTCTTTGGCAGAAAGTGGTTTATCACTCGAGACTGCTTTTGCGGCACAATGAAGCGCTCTGAAAAGCCAAAGAGACCATTGGGCGACACCGGGGTGTCTAGGAGGGCAGATTTCTCTGTGTCACGCATCTCCATGAGAGTTAGTCAGATATGCCGATCCAGAACCACCAGGTAGCTCATCGCTTTGCCGATGGCCTGAGCGGTAGCTTTCGTGGCTCGCAGCATCAAATCTGTAGTGGTGCGGAGCTCTTTAAAAAGCTCTGGATCGGAGCCTTGCTCATTCATTTGTTTACGGAGCTTAGCTTGAAAAACCTGGAGCACCGACATGTGAAGTGCTGAACCAGCTTGGCACGATGCTGTATAAGCTCTTCCAGCCAGTGCGGACCTCAGTTGACAAGGGTTGGAGGGATGGGTGGAGCGGGTTTTCCATCTCATGGCAGTATTATGGCGAGCTGTGACCACCTGTTCCACCAGGGGAAGCTTTGAGTAGCCCTTTTCATCGGCATGGTCCACTTTAGTGAAGATTCACCTCCGACCTGAATGTGTGAAGAGTAAGGAGCACACCAGGTCTTTGTGAGCTCCACGTGGACCTCAGGGAAGAATGGTGTGCTCCTCCGGACCACGGTCTGTTGGCAACGGCTGGTTTGCAAAAAAGCATTCATCCAGGCGAGACTTTTCTGGTTCTTCTTGAGGGGACCATTCAAGACCGAGCTCTTCAACTGCCCTCGTGAAGACGCGAAGAAGCTCCTCGTCCATGGTGTGTGCATGTTCTTCACCCTCGCCAGGGGAAGAGGCGGTAGCATCCTCCGTGAACCACTCGCCTGAAGCTGCGAGTGACACAGCATCATTCCCATTGTCAGAGCCGCCAAACATAATGAGGCCATGTGCTCCAGTAGAGGGCCAGAGCTCATTAGAATCAGAATCAAAATGAGCTTTATTGCCAAGTATGCTTACACATACAAAGAATTTGTCTTGGTGACAGGAGCTTCCAGTGCACAAACAATACAGCAACAAGACAGAGTGAATAGAAAATAAAGTATATATAGAAATACACAATAGGACAATATATATACACGTATGTACAATATACAAATACAAATCTGTTATATACAGAAGCAAGGGAATGTAATGGCAGAAGAGGTATGGTGTGTTGGATAAATATAAATAGACTAAGCTGTGTATTGCACATTAATTATTGCTCAATGGGGCAGTTTTAACTGTTGATGAGATGGATAGCCTGAGGGAAAAAACTGTTCCTGTGCCTGACGGTTCTGGTGCTCAGTGCTCTGTAGCACCTGCCAGAAGGCAACAATTCAAAAAGGTAATGGGCAGGGTGAGTGGGGTCCAGAGTGATTTTTCCAGCCTTTTTCCTCACTCTGGAAGTGTACAGTTCTTGAAGGGAGGGCAGGGGGCAACCAATAATCCTCTCAGCAGTCCGAACTGTCCTTTGTAGTCTTCTGATGTCTGATTTTGTAGCTGAACCAAACCAGACAGTTACTGAAGTGCAGAGGACAGACTCAATGGATGCTGAGTAGAATTGTATCAGCAGCACCTGTGGCAGGTAAAAGTTCCTCAGCTGGCGAAGGAAGTACAACCTCTGCTGGGTGTTTTTCACATTGGAGTCAATGTGGGTCTCCCACTTCAGGTCCTGTGAGATGATAGTGCCCAGGAACCTGAATGACTCCACTGCTGCCACAGTGCTGTTTAGAATGGTGAGGGGGGTCAGTGTTGAGGGGTTCCTCCTAAAGTCCACAATCATCTCCACCGTTTTGAGCGTGTTCAGCTCCAGGTTGTTTTGACTACACCAGTGAGCCAGCCATTCAACCTCCCTTCTGTATACAGACTCATCGTCATCTCGGATGAGGCCGATGACAGTGGTGTTGTCTGCAAACTTCAGGAGCTTGACAGAGGGGTCCTTGGCGATGCAGTCATTGGTGTAGAGGGAGAAGAGTAGTGGGGAGAGCACACATTCCTGGGGGGCACCAGTGCTGACTGTAAATGTGCTGGAAGTGAATTTCCCGTCTCACTAACTGCTGCCTGTCCATCAGAAAGGTGGTGATCCACTGACAGACAGACATGGGAACAGAGAGTTGTGTAATTTAGTCTGGAGAATAGTTGGGATGATAGTGTTGAAAGCCGAACTGAAGTCCACAAAAAGGATCCTTGCATATATTCCTGGTCTGTCCAAATGTTGCAGGAAATGATGTGATCCCATTTTGACTGCATCATACACAGACCAATTTGCTCTATAAGCAAAATGAAAGGGATCTAGAAAGGGTCCAGTGATGTCCTTCAGGTGGGCCAACACCAGTCTCTCAAATGATTTCATGACCACAGACGTCAGAGCGACGGGTCTGTAGTCATTAATCACGCAGTAGTTTAGTTAATATTGTATATATAAAAAGATACAGTAACTCCAGCCGGAGCGCTTTGGGAAGCAGGTAGGAGTCTTCGCTGAAGCGCCGCGTTGATCAACGATGAGTATCTGAAGCGAAGAACCTGTTCACTGAGAGTGTCTTCGACGGCGATGTGGAGAACTTTTCACCGGAACACACGGGAAAGCGGAAAGCCTCTCGGTGCAGGCGCTGAGTACATGCAATGAGTCGTCCTGTGTAGTGTGTATCAACAGCGAAGCAGAAAGGGTTCCAAGATGAAGTTCGCAGTCTTGAAGGAAGAAAATTCTGATGAAATGGTGACTGAGCGCCCGCTTATATAGGCCAACTGTGCGCCTGAAGGGGCGGGGCTCAGACACCATTGCCAATCAGAGGATTGGCGTGATTGTATACGAGTTTCATCAAGGTCGTCTAGAAGGACAACCCCATAGTGCTTACGGCAATTTCGAGTGAACTGAATCGATAGGGAACAGCCAGCCCTTAATGGTTTGACCTAGTTTTCCTTAAGAGTACAGTGTTGATGTGAGACGGATGTTATTTGTGCATGCGACAGTAAGTGGCACCAGATTCAGGTGAGAAACGAGAGAGAACCAGAAGAGACCTCCAGCATGCATCTGATCATTTCTGTATTCTGTACTAAAGCAAGCAGCGGTCTTTATCATTTTATGTCAGGAAGATCTTTATATATATATATATATATATATAAATGTTTTTAATCCTGCTAGTAATCCCAATTTTTACCAATGTAACCATAATCTGAATATGTTGTCTTTTTATGTAAATGTACCGGATTACCGTTACAATAGTTTTGTACCCAGATTACATAACACCATTACAAATTTTCCGTTACTCCACAAGCCCGGTCATTTGAGTGTTGGATACAGTGTATATATATATATATATACCCCCCAAAAAATAACAGCACACACCTGAAGCTGACAGTGGTTTGGTCATATCACTGTAATATTCATATTTTTATTTCCCTTTCACACTAAATGTTCCATTTGACTAATTTTTTAACGGCACACTATCAAACTCACAGCAAACGCATCAAAACAACATGAAGTCTCGTAAAACACATACAGTATAAACTACAGCATCAATATCAGAAAAACAGTCCAATGCAATTTCTGATGAGAATACAAAACAAATCACACTTCTGTTTCACAAACTCTATTTAGACATTTTTTGTTGACGTCCGAAAATGTTAAACCTCACAATAAAATCACCAAACATTTTCACCAACCATTTTGCACCACAAATGTGACTGTCTAATAGGCTATATAGCAATGGTCTGTAACAGACAAAAACATATTCCTGTTGATAAAATGAAGAAAACATGCCATGTGGTTTCGTCACAGTGAAACAGCTAAAAGTGTTCGTCGGCACATGCAGTAAAACTCCACAAAGCCGTTACAGAAACTCACATCATAAAATCTGCTGTTAGAAACACATTTTCTTGCTTTTACAATTATTACATCCTTTTTATTTTTGTTTAAATAGTAACACAACTCTGCTCAAAGCAAATCCATCTCCAGAGAAAAGACTGAAATAAAAAGTGGCACTTTTTTGTCTAACAAACATTTCTGTTTAGGAATCAAATACACAAGTTCATTCTGAGAGCAGACACACTCAATGATAAAAGAACAAAACATTACATTCAAAAGTCCCATCATCATCTGCATTAAAACTCCAAACATGAACTCATTGAACTCATGAGGCAGGGTCGGAAAATAACGGGAACCTGGGAAAAACGCCACTGAAAGTGACAAAAATGACCCTGAAATTCAAAATGTAGAGGCCAAAGAGCCTGTAGTAAACTCACTTATTTCTTTTAAACATCTGATATTGTTTTATTCTTTTCTGGGACTAGTTACACATTTTATTGCACAAAATATGTTGATGCTGAGTTTGTTAATTAATTACAAACAAATCATTTGAAATAAAAAGGAGGAATCACAGTATATTTCTTTATATTTAGAAACAATATGCATTCATAAAGGTAAATCAAATATTGCCCCTTAATAAAAACGTTAATTTCTGACACTATCATGAACTCAAAAATATTTTTGTCTGTAGTAGTTTTCAATTTACGGATCCTCATTTGCACCCATTTATAAAGTGCTTTGAACTGATGGCGTCCCACATAATTGTAACTGCACAATGATGCACCCAAAAAGACAAACTCAAGACATGTAGATGTCCTGGTATCAAGTGTGACAGCAGATAAAGCTCAAACACACACACACACATTACTGTGTCAGTGGGACAGATTCTCTGTATCTGGTGTTTATAGTGCAATCTCAGCTCTAGTGGATGACCTGTCGACCAGAGCTCATTAAATGGGTTTATACAGCAGAGACGTCACATATTTCTTCTTATAACGATGAGTCGCACTGAGAACCATCACACCATCCTAAAAGAGAGAAAACAGAGGCATTACAGGAGAGACTGGGGCTAGTTGTCACACATCATCTATAAGGACTGAGAGACAAAAGTCAAATTCCACAAATGTGTGTTTTCTCTAGCAGAGGTTCTGTAAGTTTTATTTCAAACAGATATATGAATATTTTTTTTATGAATACCATTATATTTTTGTATTAGCTCTTGGGTAAACAAGTGAACACAATGAAACACACTGGCATAAATTCAGGCAAGAGTCAATCATGCACATGCATATATATATATATATATATATAGAGAGAGAGAGAGAGAGAGAGAGAGAGAGAGAGAGAGAGAGAGAGAGAGAGAGACTGAAAGCAATTTAGACTGAAATGTTGAACTGTGTTGTCAAGACAAGGGTATTCTTCATAAATGTCACATTGGGACAAGTTGTTTTAAATGTTTAAATGGACACAATTTAATAATTACAATATTTGTTTGACAAAACAATGTTTATGAAAAGCCTGTAACAGGCTGCTTAATGGCAGGTTCCAATGTGACAACTTACCCCATATACAGTAGTGTGACAACATGCTATTGGGGCACATTATCATTAAAGGTTTTTGTGGGTCTTATGAACTTTAAATCTGTTCCTGGGGAATAATTGTGTAACCGTTCAATAGCTTTTTTTATGTCTGTACACTGCAAAAATAAATAAATAAATAAATAAATAAATAAACATTTTCTTAACGAGTATTTTTGTCTTGTTTTCAAGTAAAATATCGAAATATTCTTAAAACAAGATCTAACTCTTAAGCAAAACAAGAAAAAATATCTTGTGCTATATTTTACTTGTGAAGTAAATTTATCTTGTTTTAAGAATGATTAAATATTTTTACTTGAAAACAAGACAAAAATACTCATTAAGAAAATGTTTTTGTGCGTGTGTGTGTGTGTGCGCGTGCACTGACTTTCAAAAATAAACCTACTCTGAAAAATATTAATTGGAGTAAAAAGTGTGACAACTAGCCCTGGTCTCCTTTATAAAAGTATGATTTCTGTTGTGATAGAATATAATGTATAACGTACCTTTATTGAGAGCGCGTACAGATGATTCAACATCACATGATTGGGCTCCGGCAGCAGGGCAGGATCACACTGAAACACACAATACACTTAAACAACTCTATACACAGTACACCCACACTTATGCAACTCTACACGCAGTACGCACACACTTATGCAACTCTATAACCATTACACACACACTTATGCAACTCTATACGCAGTACACACACACTTATGCAACTCTATACGCAGTACACACACACTTATGCAACTCTACACACAGTACACACACACTTATGCAACTCTATAACCATTACACACACACTTATGCAACTCTACACGCAGTACACCCACACTTATGCAACTCTACACGCAGTACACACACACACTTATGCAACTCTACACGCAGTACACACATACACTTATGCAACTCTACATGCAGTACACACACACACTTATGCAACACTACATGCAGTACACACACACACTTATGCAACTCTACATGCAGTACACACACACTTATGCAACTCTACATGCAGTACACACACACTTATGCAACTCTATAACCATTACACACACACTTATGCAACTCTATACGCAGTACACACACACTTATGCAACTCTAGACGCAGTACACACACACTTATGCAACTCTATACGCAGTACACACACACTTATGCAACTCTACATGCAGTACACACACACTTATGCAACTCTACACGCAGTACACACACACACTTATGCAACTCTACACGCAGTACACACACACACTTATGCAACACTACATGCAGTACACACACACACTTATGCAACTCTACATGCAGTACACACACACTTATGCAACTCTACATGCAGTACACACACACTTATGCAACTCTATAACCATTACACACACACTTATGCAACTCTATACGCAGTACACACACACTTATGCAACTCTACATGCAGTACACACACACTTATGCAACTCTATAACCATTACACACACACTTATGCAACTCTATACGCAGTACACACACACTTATGCAACTCTATACGCAGTACACACACACTTATGCAACTCTATACGCAGTACACACACACTTATGCAACTCTATAACCATTACACACACACTTATGCAACTCTGCACACAGTACACACACACTTAAGCAACTCTACACACAGTACACACACACTTATGCAACTCTACACGCAGTACACACACTTATGCAACTCTATAACCATTACACACACACTTATGCAACTCTATAACCATTACACACACACTTATGCAACTCTATAACCATTACACACACACTTATGCAACTCTATAACCATTACACACACACTTATGCAACTCTATAACCATTACACACACACTTATGCAACTCTATACGCAGTACACACACACTTATGCAACTCTACACGCAGTACACACACTTATGCAACTCTACACACAGTACACACACACTTAAGCAACTCTACACACAGTACACACACACTTATGCAACTCTATACGCAGTACACACACACTTATGCAACTCTACATGCAGTACACACACACTTATGCAACTCTACACGCAGTACACACACACACTTATGCAACTCTACATGCAGTACACACACACACTTATGCAACTCTACACGCAGTACACACACACACTTATGCAACTCTACATGCGGTACACACACACTTATGCAACTCTAGACGCAGTACACACACACTTATGCAACTCTATAACCATTACACACACACTTATGCAACTCTATACGCAGTACACACACACTTATGCAACTCTACATGCAGTACACACACACACTTATGCAACTCTACACGCAGTACACACACACACTTATGCAACTCTACATGCAGTACACACACACACTTATGCAACTCTACACGCAGTACACACACACACTTATGCAACTCTACATGCAGTACACACACACTTATGCAACTCTAGACGCAGTACACACACACTTATGCAACTCTATAACCATTACACACACACTTATGCAACTCTATACGCAGTACACACACACTTATGCAACTCTATACGCAGTACACACACTTATGCAACTCTACACGCAGTACACACACACTTAAGCAACTCTACACGCAGTACACACACACTTACGCAACTCTATAACCATTACACACACACTTATGCAACTCTATACGCAGTACACACACACTTATGCAACTCTACACACAGTACACCCACACTTATGCAACTGTATAACCATTACACACACACTTATGCAACTCTATAACCATTACACACACACACTTATGCAACTCTATAACCATTACACACACACTTATGCAACTCTATATGCAGTACACACACACTTATGCAACTCTATAACCATTACACACACACTTATGCAACTCTACACGCAGTACACCCACACTTATGCAACTCTACACGCAGTACACCCACACTTATGCAACTCTACACGCAGTACACACACTTATGCAACTCTATGCCCATTACACACACACTTATGCAGCTCTATACGCAGTACACACACACTTATGCAACTCCACATGCAGTACACACACACTTATGCAACTCCACACGCAGTACACACACACACTTATGCAACTCTACATGCAGTACACACACACACTTATGCAACTCTACACGCAGTACACACACACTTATGCAACTCTATAACCATTACACACACACTTATGCAACTCTATACGCAGTACACACACACTTATGCAACTCTATACGCAGTACACACACTTATGCAACTCTATAACCATTACACACACACTTATGCAACTCTACACGCAGTACACACACACTTATGCAACTCTATAACCATTACACACACACTTATGCAACTCTACACACAGTACACACACACTTATGCAACTCTATAACCATTACACACACACTTATGCAACTCTACATGCAGTACACACACACACTTATGCAACTCTACACGCAGTACACACACACACTTATGCAACTCTACATGCAGTACACACACACACTTATGCAACTCTACACGCAGTACACACACACACTTATGCAACTCTATACGCAGTACACACACTTATGCAACTCTACACACAGTACACACACACTTAAGCAACTCTACACGCAGTACACACACACTTATGCAACTCTATACGCAGTACACACACACACACTTATGCAACTCTATACGCAGTACACACACTTATGCAACTCTACACACAGTACACACACACTTAAGCAACTCTACACGCAGTACACACACACTTATGCAACTCTATACGCAGTACGCACACACTTATGCAACTCTATATGCAGTACACACACACTTAAGCAACTCTACACGCAGTACACACACACTTATGCAACTCTATACGCAGTACGCACACACTTATGCAACTCTATATGCAGTACACACACACTTATGCAACTCTATAACCATTACACACACACTTATGCAACTCTACACGCAGTACACCCACACTTATGCAACTCTACACGCAGTACACCCACACTTATGCAACTCTACACGCAGTACACACACACTTATGCAACTCTATGCCCATTACACACACACTTATGCAGCTCTATACGCAGTACACACACACTTATGCAACTCCACATGCAGTACACACACACTTATGCAACACCACACGCAGTACACACACACACTTATGCAACTCTACACGCAGTACACACACACACTTATGCAACTCTACACTCAGTACACACACACTTATGCAACTCTATAACCATTACACACACACTTATGCAACTCTATACGCAGTACACACACACTTATGCAACTCTATACGCAGTACACACACTTATGCAACTCTATAACCATTACACACACACTTATGCAACTCTTCACGCAGTACACACACACTTATGCAACTCTATAACCATTACACACACACTTATGCAACTCTACACACAGTACACACACACTTATGCAACTCTATAACCATTACACACACACTTATGCAACACTATAACCATTACACACACACACTTATGCAACTCTACACGCAGTACACCCACACTTATGCAACTCTATAACCATTCCACACACACTTATGCAACTTTATACGCAGTACACCTACACTTATGCAACTCACAGTACACACACACTTATGCAACTCTATAACCATTACACACACACACTTATGCAACTCTATAACCATTACACACACACTTATGCAACTCTATAACCATTACACACACACACTTATGCAACTCTATAACCATTACACACACACACTTATGCAACTCTATAACCATTACACACACACTTATGCAACACTATAACCATTCCACACACACTTATGCAACTTTATACGCAGTACACCTACACTTATGCAACTCACAGTACACACACACTTATGCAACTCTATAACCATTACACACACACACTTATGCAACTCTATAACCATTACACACACACTTATGGAACTCTACACGCAGTACACCCACACTTATGCAACTCTATAACCATTCCACACACACTTATGCAACTTTATACGCAGTACACCTACACTTATGCAACTCACAGTACACACACACTTATGCAACTCTATAACCATTACACACACACACTTATGCAACTCTATAACCATTACACACACACTTATGCAACTCTATAACCATTACACACACACACTTATGCAACTCTATAACCATTACACACACACACTTATGCAACTCTATAACCATTACACACACACTTATGCAACTCTATAACCGTTACACACACACTTATGGAACTCTACACGCAGTACACCCACACTTATGCAACTCTATAACCGTTACACACACACTTATTTACATTTACGCTTTTGGCAGATGCTTTTATTCAAAGCGACTTACAGTGCACTTATTACAGGGACAATCCCCCTGGAGCAACCTGGAGTTAAGTGTCTTGCTCAAGGACACAATGGTGGCGGCTGTGGGGATTGAACCAGCAACCTTTTGCTTACCAGTTCAGTGCTTTAGTCCACTATGCCACCACCACTCCGTATGCAGCTCTACATGCAGTACACCCACACTTATGCACACAGAAATCTGAATATGATGATGCATTTGAGCGATCAGGTGCAAACGGCGATGTGTCATGACTGATCGCTCATGACTGAATCCCTAAACAGGGTCGTTGTGAAACAGACAGAGACAGATGGAGGTTCTCACTGATATGTTGGTGTCTTTGTTGAGGATGACTTGAAGCAGGTGGGGGGGCAGGATGGGCGGAGCTTTAAAGCGTTCCTCAGGTTTGAAAATGTAAACGTCCTGACTGTACAGGCCGGGCGGTGAGCTGGACAGATCTAAAAACACGAAAGGACATCATATTAAAGGAATATTCCAGGTTCAATACAAGTTAAGCTCAATCGACAGCATTTGTGTCATAATATTGATTACCACAAAAATGAATGTCGACTCGTTCCTCCTTTTCTTTAAATGTGTGTTCCAGTGAGACACTTACAATGGAAGTCAATGGGGTCAATCTGTAAACATTAAAATACTCACTGTTTCAGAAGACACAAGACGTAAACAATATGTGTGTTAACACGATTTTCTGCCTTTAAACCCATTGTGTCTCACTGAAACAAAGATTTGTGCTTTTTTTTAAAGAAATGGAGCGATGAGTCGAAATTAATTTTTGTGGTAATCAACAATATGCCACAAACCCGAAATATTCCTTTAACACATGACCACATAACACATCTGTAGAAACAGAGGATTTGACATCTACACAAGCTCTGTTAGTAAAATCACATGATCACACAGCTGTCACCTGATGAATCGGAGCACTCGAGTGAGTCCACCTGGAGCGCGTCAAACACCTCAAAGTCTGATTTCTTCACATGGATCAGATTATTAATGGTGCCCATCTGACTGGTGACCACCGGCTACAGAAAAAACACACGCTTCAGTTCAGCTGACAAAAAATGATTGTTTTCAAATTAAGTATTCCTCTAACCATATTGGTCTGATTTGAACAATTAAAACATAACTAAATGTTGAACTTTGGGGCCTGGGTAGCTCAGTGGTAAAAGACGCTGGCTACCACCCCTGGAGTTCGCTAGCTCGCTAGTTCGTATCCAGGGCGTGCTGAGTGACTCCAGCCAGGTCTCCTAAGCAACCAAATTGGCCCGGTTGCTAGGGAGGGTAGAGTCACATGGGGTAACCTCCTCGTGGTTGCTATAATGTGGTTCGTTCTTGGTGGGGCGCGTGGTGAGTTGTGTGTGGATGCCATGGTGGACGGCGTGAAGCCTTCACACACGCTATGTCTCCGTGGCAACGCGCTCAACAAACCACGTGATAAGATGCGTGGATTGACGATCTCAGACATGGAGGCAACTGAGATTCATCCTCCGCCACCCAGATTGAGGCGAGTCACTACGCCAACATAAGGACTTAAAAGCGCATTGGGAATTGGGCATTCCAAATTGGGTAAAAAAAAAAAAATTTGAGTAACTAGCAGTCCAATAGTAGTCAGGTAACAATAACTGACACATCCACACACAATAAAACCTGCTCAATGCTCACCATTACACAAATATCCATCACACCTGACATTACTATGAAGCACATCATTTTTTTTTTTTGTCTGTATAATGGCCATACCACACTGTAAACCCTAATGTTGTCATTACTGGAAAAATCAAGTTGTCTTAATTAAACATTACTTGAAATATCAAGTTTTGGGCTCATAACTCAAATATCCAAGACTTGAGATTTTAAGTGTTAATAACTCAAACTATTGAGGAGTACCATCAATGCCTTGTGCTTCAATTATTTAATTATGTTTCTTTGGTCAAAGTGAAGTTATGGGGGCATTTAATTAGTTGTTATTTAGAATTCATAGAGGTTTTAGCTCTTCTGTACTGTAAGGCTGGCACCGGGATGTCTACACCCAAAAGACTCTGTGAGAGCCAACGTCATAAAACTCTCACACAGAAGAGCATCTCCACCTGAGACAACACACCCTACTGATTAAAAACCATAAAATGCAAATCTCACTCATATCTGCCCCCTCTCTCACCTCAGGTCACTTTAAGGTCACCAAAAACAAAGTTATGACTTTATCCTGTTCTGTAATGTAAAAGTTTTTCTGATCATACATGTTTGGTATCATTCAAAAGGTCTCAGTGCAACTGGTAAAACGGTCTCATTCCCTTTCAGCAAGTCAAATCACACGTAAGATTTAAGAACTTAGTAAAATACTGTATTCTATCCAGGGCATGCCCTGCTCCCAGATCTCTTGCAGGAACCATCAGATTAGGTGCATTCTTTGTAAACATCAAACGACCTACTCAATCACAAGTTTCAAAGTCTACTTACAACCTCCTAAATTGTAAACCAAATCCTGAACACCATCAAACAAACACATCTGAAATAACAATAGAATCGTTTGGTATTTAAGGAGGGTTGGCAAGGAGCTCTGGGAATCTGTAATCAGATCTCCCACACAATTGCTGTATGTCACTTTCTATTGCTAGGTATGTTTCTTTGGAATATTCTGATCATGTGTGAAATTGGCTTTAATTGATTGTGTAACTTATGTTTTAAATCCTACCTGGCAAATAAATTGTTACTTTTTGATTTATTCTGTATTCCCCCGAAATCATTTATCACCGGTAGATTCGAGGGACGCCTTTTGTTACCGCAAACTTATGTCCAGGATAATGATCATTACTGGAGCTTATGAATAGGAGAAAAACACGTAAGACTACCAGTCACTGCTCATCACCGTCTTAACAAGTTGTATGAAACATGACTAAAAAAAACTGGTTATGAGCAAGCAGTAGGCGGCCGAACCAGATGATATTAGTAAACTCTGCAACCGCTGACTATGAACGGGCTGGCGGTTTTGTGTCCGTGAGATCTATGCAATTAATCGGCCAGCATATGACTCTGAGCGACAATCAGGACCCGAATGAAAGGATAATGAAAGTTAGGATGATTCAGAGTAATCAATAACTTAAAAAGACCAAATTAAAAAAATGATCAGAAATCAATGAGCTTAAATCTAAATTAGAGGTTCAATGTCAATTGGAGTCAGAGTCGATTGATAAAGTGCAAATTAATAATAAGTGTTTTTGTTTCAGCGCTCAGAAAAGACAGAACAACGCAGAAACCTTCAGGGGCCATTCTATTGGAATCCGACATCGAACCAATAGTTTGGTTTTTATACCCCTTTTTACAGTACTATTATTTTAATAGCTGTTTGGTGTGATGTCATCATTAGGGTGATCTGTGCCCACTTTGGTCAAGTTGGACCCTGTTCACACTATTTCAGTTTAATGATGGGAAGTCGGATTCATTTCCGTGAACCGTCATCACGTAATGATGTCACTAGTACGTAATTCCAACATCTCAGTGTCATGGATTTCACGCTCAAACATTTAAATAAAGCCGTATGTGAACACATATTGCTGATTATTACCTTATTAAATTAAATAATAATAATAAGGGTGTTTATTTTCATCAGTGTTTCATTCTGTGATCCTGCATGTCGAATAGGATTGATTACAATATTGATTACATCTTGGATAAGTTTCCTACATTCAAGTTTTGCACCTAAAGCACCCAATACAGACACTAATGCACATTAATGCACAAACGCAGATATGTCCTACATGTCTAAAGCATATAAAGAGAGTAAACTAGTCTTAATCAACTCACCAGAAATCATGATTCAGTTACAAGATACACAATTTGGAATGGCCAATTCCCAATGTGCTCTAAGTGCTCGTGGTGGCGTAGTGACTCGCCTCAATCCGGGTGGCGGAGGAAGAATCTCAGTTGCCTCCGCGTCTGAGACCGTCAATCTGCGCATCTTATCACGTGGCTTGTTGAGCACGTTACCGTGGAGACGTAGCGCGTGTGGAGGCTTCACGCTATTCTCCGCAGCATCCACGCACAACTCACCACACGCCCCACGGAGAGCAAGAACCACATTATAGCGACCACGAGGAAGTTACCCCATGTGACTCTACCCTCCCTAGCAACCGGGCCAATTTGGTTGCTTAGGAGACCTGGCTGGAGTCACTCAGCACACCCTGGATTCAAACTTTCTCCAGGGGTGATAGTCAGCGTCAATACTCACTGAGATACCCAGACCCCCCATTTCTGTGTGTTTTTGATGGTAGTTTCTCACTTCTGGAAAAGCTAGTCTCTATGTGTCCTAATGTGATCATTAAACCGCAAACAGCTGCTATTTAATTAAATAACTATGTAGTCTGTATGTGCCATGTGCTACAAAGTGAATCAGCACTCTGCTCGCTGTCATCTACTACACACACAGCGCGCAATGCTCATGATGGTGTTTTCTGTGTATAAGCCGAGGATCTTTGAAAGGTATGAGAACTTTGTGTCTTTATGTCTGCACAACACCAGCTCCACACATTCACAAGTGCTCACATTTGAAGCACGCAGCACATGCAAACTATATATTTATCTCATTAAATCGCAGCCTTCATGGTTAATAATCACACTAGGATGTAACATGAAATAAAAAGAATGAATCTGACATCAGATTGGATCGGTTTTTGGTGTCAGAGCATTTTTATGAGCACAAGTACATGAGCGTGGTATCTGGACATCCAGTTTCAAAGACAGTTTTATATATACCTCAGACGGGTCATGAAGCCACTGGCCATCAACAAAGAATTTATACTGATGTTCACCCTCAGGCAGGTCTAAGATTGCTACAAAATCATTATGGCTGAAAAAAAGAGAATTTATTTTACATATATATGAAGTCGGTTTCATTTCATAACAATGCCTGACATCATCAGTGTTCTAGTGGGCAGAGCGTTCTGACACCTTTTATTCAGCGGGATCTTGGTGCTCCAGTTGTTAAAGGACCCAGCGATGTAGACCTCTCTCCCTCCTCCAGCCCAGCGGATGACGGTCGGTCGGGCCTGAGGACCCGTCTTTACCATGTCATCTAAATCTGGAGGGAAATCCTTCTCACTTGAAGCCTGACAAAACAGACCTGTGTCATTACAGAGCAAATGTTGAATAATACATGTCTACACTGACATCTAACTAACTGATCTGGGATCAATACAAGTTACGCTCATCTATGACATGCTGTTGATTACCACCGAAAATAACTTTGAAGTTTATTTTGTATAAACAAACAAAAACAGTGTTACAATAATGCACTTCCAATGGAAGTCTATGGGGCCAAGACATTGCATAAACGTTGAAATACACATGGTTATATTGGTAATGCATAACTAGAAGTTCACCTGCCAGGAAAAGTGGTCCCACCTCAAAAGGATGAACTCAAATAATAAAAGTCTTTCACTGAATAATTCATGCAAGCCCTTTAACAAAACAAAAACAAAAACAAGCTGCACATTTTTGCCTACAAACAGTCCGGAACATTCGCCCCATAGACTTCCATTAACGTAAATTAACTGCTGAAAATGCAAGTCAAAATTATTTATCCACAGCATTTAAGCCACAGCTTAACTTGTATTGAACTCAAAACAGTTATTTAACCCTTGTGCTCTGTTTGGTCATTTTTGACCGAAATCAATTTAGTTTCTTTAATAAAAATGGTATACTTCATGTGTTTAAAGGCTTGGTAACACACACAAACAAATTTGGACTGGATTCGATGAGTTTAGGCTGCGTGACAAAAAAAAAAACTACACGTGTGTTGTTTGCGGTCAAATTTGACCAACCATAGGAAATGAATGGGTGAGACTATAACACCAAGCTTTTTTGGTGGGGGGGGGGTACTTGTAAAATAAAATGAATAATTCAGCCACAAGGTAAAAACACACACTCAGAAATGAATTGATGATTGACTATAACACTGCAACAGTGCAGAACACACCCACATACACACGCAAACAAAC